>NC_090331.1:2560567-2693067 GCF_035084215.1 Heptranchias perlo
GACAGACACAGACAGACACAGACAGACAGACAGACACAGACAGACAGACACAGACAGACACAGACAGACACAGACAGACACAGACAGACACAGACACACAGACACAGACAGACAGACAGACACAGACAGACAGACACAGACAGACAGACAGACACAGACAGACACAGACACAGACAGACAGACACAGACAGACACAGACAGACACAGACAGACACAGACAGACAGACACAGACAGACACAGACACAGACAGACACAGACAGACACAGACAGACACAGACAGACACAGACAGACACAGACAGACACAGACAGACACAGACAGACACAGACAGACACAGACAGACAGACACAGACAGACAGACAGACACAGACAGACACAGACAGACACAGACAGACACAGACAGACACAGACAGACACAGACAGACACAGACAGACACAGACAGACACAGACAGACACAGACAGACACAGACAGACACAGACAGACAGACACAGACAGACACAGACAGACAGACACAGACAGACACAGACAGACACAGACAGACACAGACAGACAGACACAGACAGACACAGACAGACACACACAGACAGACACAGACAGACACAGACAGACACAGACAGACACAGACAGACACAGACAGACAGACACAGACAGACACAGACAGACACAGACAGACAGACACAGACAGACACAGACAGACACAGACAGACACAGACAGACAGACACAGACAGACACAGACAGACACAGACAGACACAGACAGACACAGACAGACACAGACAGACAGACACAGACAGACAGACACAGACAGACACAGACAGACACAGACAGACACAGACAGACACAGACAGACACAGACAGACACAGACAGACAGACACAGACAGACAGACACAGACAGACACAGACAGACACAGACAGACACAGACAGACAGACAGACACAGACAGACAGACACAGACAGACAGACAGACACAGACAGACACAGACACAGACAGACAGACACAGACAGACACAGACAGACACAGACAGACAGACACAGACAGACACAGACACAGACAGACACAGACAGACACAGACAGACACAGACAGACACAGACAGACACAGACAGACACAGACAGACACAGACAGACACAGACAGACACAGACAGACACAGACAGACACAGACAGACAGACACAGACAGACACAGACAGACACAGACAGACACAGACAGACACAGACAGACACAGACAGACAGACACAGACAGACACAGACAGACACAGACAGACAGACACAGACAGACACAGACAGACACAGACAGGCAGACACAGACAGACACAGACAGACAGACACAGACAGACACAGACAGACAGACACAGACAGACACAGACAGACACAGACAGACACAGACAGACAGACACAGACAGACACAGACAGACAGACACAGACAGACACAGACAGACAGACACAGACAGACACAGACAGACACAGACAGACACAGACAGACACAGACAGACAGACACAGACAGACACAGACACAGACAGACACAGACACAGACAGACAGACACAGACAGACAGACACAGACAGACAGACACAGACAGACACAGACAGAGAGAGAGAGAGAGAGGTGTCCTTCACTCTTTGTGGAGAGATACTACCTGGACAAGTGGACAAGGGGACTGTGCCCAAGCAGGGGGAGCGACTGCAGGTGTTTGGCACTGGGGAGTGGAGACTGGAATAAGAAATGGAATATAATCCAGCCCCACCTGAAATCGAGCAAGCTCTATTTTATTTGGGCGATGCGAGTTTATTTGGAAAGTCAGAGCTGCAGTGTTTAGTTTGAAAGCAGATCACAGGACAAAAGTAAAATGAAAATAACTGTTCTCGAATTCCACTCTCCCTTGAATTAGCAACATCTGCCATATGGCTAAAAATAGTGTGTGAAATTTATGAGCTCGATTTGATTGTTGCGAAGATTTGGTGAAGTGATTTCGAGCTTGTTTAATTGCATACATTCATCCCGTCTGCGTCGCTGGATCAGATCCTGGCTGGAACATTTTTATTGAATGATTATAAGTTGCGAAACCCAAGAAGGAAAATTATCATAGAATGAAACAACACAGAGGGAGGCCATTCGGCCCATCGTGCCTGTGCCGGCTCTTTGAAAGAGCTATCCAATTAATCCCACTCCCCCTGCTCTTTCCCCACAGCCCTGGAATTTTTTTCCCTTCAAGTATTTATCCAATTCCCTTTTGAAAGTTATTAT
This sequence comes from Heptranchias perlo, assembly GCF_035084215.1. NCBI lineage: Eukaryota > Metazoa > Chordata > Chondrichthyes > Hexanchiformes > Hexanchidae > Heptranchias > Heptranchias perlo. The sequence continues at coordinate 2,562,814 of NC_090331.1, forward strand.
TGAATCTGCTTCCACCGCCCTTTCAGGCAGCGCATTCCAGATCAGAACAACTCGCTGCGTAAAAAAATTCTCCTCATCTCCCCTCTGGTTCTTTTGCCGATCACCTTAATTACTTGGTGCCAGCCGTCACTCAGTGTGTATCACTCTCGCCTCTGACTCAGAAGGTCCCACTCCAGAGACTTGAGCCCATAATCCAGGCTGACACTCCCGGTGCAGTTTTGGTATCCATATCTAAGGAAGGATATACTTGCCTTCGAGGCGGGTCAACGAAGGTTCACTAGATTAATTCCTGGGATGAGAGGGTTGTCCTATGAGGAGAGATTGAGTAGAATGGGCCTATACTCTCTGGAGTTTAGAAGAATGAGAGGTGATTTCATTGAAACATATAAGATTCTGAGGGGGCTTGACAGGGTAGATGCTGAGAGGTTGTTTCCCCTGGCTGGAGAGTCCAGAACTAGGGGGCATAGTCTCAGGATAAGGGGTCGGCCATTTAGGACTGAGATGAGGAGGAATTTCTTCACTCAGAGGGTTGTGGATGCTGAGTCGTTGAATATGTTCAAAGATCGATAGATTTTTGGACTGTAGGTGAATCAAGGGATATGGGGATCGGGCGGGAAAGTGGAGTTGAGGTCGAAGATCAGCCATGATCTGATTGAATGGTGGAGCAGGATCGAGGGGACGAATGGCCTACTCCTGCTCCTATTTCTTATGTTCTTATGTACTGAGGGAGTGCTGCACTGTCGGAGGGTCAGTACTGAGGGAGTGCTGCACTGTCGGAGGGTCAGTACTGAGGGAGTGCTGCACTGTCGGAGGGTCAGTACTGAGGGAGCATTGCACTGTCGGAGGGTCAGTACTGAGGGAGTGCTGCACTGTCGGAGGGTCAGTACTGAGGGAGCGCTGCACTGTCGGAGGGTCAGTACTGAGGGAGTGCTGCACTGTCGGAGGGTCAATACTGAGGGAGCACTGCACTGTCGGAGGGTCAGTACTGAGGGAGCGCTGCACTGTCGGAGGGTCAGTACTGAGGGAGTGCTGCACTGTTGGAGGGTCAGTACTGAGGGAGTGCTGCACTGTTGGAGGTGCCGTATATCGGGTGAGATGTTAAATCGAGGTCCTGTCTGCCCTCTCAGGTTGACGTAAAAGATTCCACGGTCACGATTCCACAGAAGAGCAGGGGAGTTCTCCCCGGTGTCCTGGGGCCAATACTTATTCCTCAACCAACATAACTCAAAAAAACATTATCTGCTCATTATCACATTGCTGTTTGTGGGATCTTGCTGTGCACAAATTGGCTGTCGCGTTTCCTACATTACAACAGTGACCACACTTCAAAAAAGTATTTCATTGGCTGTGAAACACTTTGGGACGTCCTGAGGTTGTGAAAGGCGCTGTATAAATACAAGTCTTTCTCTTTCTTTCTCAAATTTGGAAACGAAGATTAATTCAGAGGGAAGGCTGTCCTGGATCGTGGGCCTGACCACGTAGGGTCGTGCAATTTTCTGATGCAAGCTCCCAGGGGCTCCCCCCACAGGGAGCACCTTACCAGGGAACGGCGGGTGTGCTCCTCCATAATGGTGGGGGCGGTGGGCGGGCGGTGGATCGCGTGCCGTCATGCGGGGCCCGTTCACGGTGATGGGCGAGGCTTGGCTGGCCGGCCGGACAGGTCTCCTCTCAGGCTGCCCGCTCCCAGCAGCCACTGTGCCATATGGTGGGATCGTCCCTGCAGTGCGCTCTCCGTGGGCGAGGCTCGGGGGCGCATTGAGACAACCACTGGTGACCAGAGTATCCCTGAGCCCCAATATAACAACAGGCAGAGAGCGAGGAGTCAGCCAGCCCCCCTCAATCTGCCATCAGGCATAAAAAGATTTGCATTTTTATTGCTTCTTTCACAATCTCGGGAGATCCCAAAGCGCTTTACAGCCAATGAAGTACCTTTGAAGTGTAGTCACTGTTGTAATGTAGGAAACGCGGCAGCCAATTTGTGCACAGCAAGATCCCACAAATAGCAACGCGATAAAATGAGCACATAATCTGTTTTTTTAGTGATGTTGGTTGAGGGATAAATATTGGCCCAGGACATCGGGGAGAACTCCCCTGCTCCTCTTCAAATAGTGGCCGTGGGGCCTTTTCCATCCACCCGAGGGCAGGTGTCTGAGCAACGCAGAGAGAAGCTGCTGAGAGTTTTAACGAGAAGCTTGAATCACGACTGAAGAAAGATATCTAGAAAATAGGTTGAGGGTGTCAGGATAGAAATCTCGGTGATAGAACCTGCCAAAGGTTTAGCGCACATGTACACCAGTCCCCTCTGTGTGCTATTTCAAGGGCAGTGTTGACCCATTCAAGGCAACAGATTAATGTCTAATGTTAAATAGCTGGTGGAGGAATGTTATGCATTAAAATCTACCATTCATTCTCAGGATGTGGGCGTCGCTGGTGAGGCCGGCATTTATTGCCCATCCCTAATTGCCCTTGAGAAGGTGGTGGTGAGCCGCCTTCTTGAACCGCTGCAGTCCGTGTGGTGAAGGTTCTCCCACAGTGCTGTTAGGGAGGGAGTTCCAGGATTTGTAGCTGGTTTGATACAACTGAGGGGCCCCTTCAGAGGGCGGTTAAGAGTCAACCAGGTCGGTGTGGGATTGGAGTTACATATAGGCCCAGACCGGGTAAGGACGGCAGGTTTCCTTCCCTAAAGGACATTAGTGGACCAGTTGGGTTTTTACGACAATCCGGTCACTTTTACTGAGACCGATTTTTATTTCCAAAATATGTTTGAACTGAATTTCGATTCCCAAACTGGCATGGTGGGGGTTTCTTGTTATTATCACCACCAGCAGCCTGCGTACTAATCGTAAGGAGATAGATTATAGGACTCTTTCCCAAACATCCGGATACTCGTTTACATCGTAACACGTGATCAGACTGTCTGTGAACTTGGGAGAACCAAAGCAGAAATTGTACTGGAGTGGAGATCAACATTAGTGTCGGAATCCAGGGAATGCGTTACAAATTACCAGTCAGGAAAACAAGTCACTGGGACAGATCACGTTATAAATACAAGCACAGTGAGAGCAAAAATCTCTACTGCCCGTACCCTAACTCGCACCGAGTCCCATTCTCCCATCACCCCCTGTGCTCGCTGACCTACATCGGCTCCCGGTCCGGGAACGCCTCAATTTAAAATTCTCATCCTTGTGTTCCAATCCCTCCATGGCCCTCGCCCCCCTCCCTCTCTCTGTAACCTCCCCCAGCCCTACAACCCTCCGAGATCTCTGCGTTCCTCCAATTCTGGCCTCTTGCGCTTCCCCGGTTTTCATCGCTCCACCATTGGCGGCCGTGCCTTCAGCTGCCTGGGCCCTAAACTCTGGAATTCTCTCTCTTCATTTCAATCCATGACCCATTTATCCTGGAGCACATGTTAATATTGAACAGTGATCTGCAAGCCCAGGTTACCTGTGACACCCTTTACCTCAATAATGGGTCAGCTCTAAGACGCCTTTTCTCAGTGATAACTGTGCGTGTTTGACGAAGATTCCCAGCGTTCTGTATACCCGGACCGTGTATCCGTGTTCACGTCTGAGAATCAGGAGATGCAGGGGCTCTCAGAGAATGATACAACACAGGAGGAGGCCATTCGGCCCATTCGTGCCTGTGCCGGCTCTTTGGAAGAGCTATCCAATTAGTCCCACTCCCCTGCTCTTTCCCCAGAGCCCTGTAAATTTTTTCCCTTCAAGTATTTATCCAATTCCCTTTTGAAAGTTATTATTGAATCTGCTTCCACCGCCCTTTCAGGCAGTATATTCCAGATCAGAACAACTCGCTGCGTAAAAAAATTCTCCTCATCTCCCCTCTGGTTCTTTTGCCGATCACCTTAAATCTGTGTCCTCTGGTTACCGACCCTCCTGCCACTGGAAACAGTTTCTCCTTATTTACTCTGTCAAAACCCTTCATGATTTTGAACACCTCGATTAAATCTCCCCTTAACCTTCTCTGTTCTAAGGAGAACAATCCCAGCTTCTCCAGTCTCTCCACATAACTGAAGTCCCTCATCCCTGGAACCATTCTATGATTCTAGTAATATCTCCTCAGCACCCTCTCCAAGGCCTTGACATCGTTCCTTCACATCCCCTCCCTCTCCGTGCCACTCTGAGCAGAGCCCTATTCCAGCTGTGATTCCAGCTGCTGCACATAGTGGGTGGAATTCGTGTGAGAGCAGGAATTCTGTGTAATCAGAACCCCAGCCTGCGTATTCCAGTGCAGGGAATCACGTCGAATAGCAGTGGGATTATCACAGTTTGGAAGGAGTGATGCATTTTGGCAGGAAAAATGAGGAGAGGCAATATAAACGAAATGGTACAATTTTAAAGGGGGAGCAGAGAGACCTGGGGGTGTATGTAAACAAATCTTTGAAGGTGGCAGGACAAGTTGAGAAGGCTGTTAAAAAAAGCATATGGGATCCTGGGCTTTATTAATAGAAACACAGAGTACAAAAGCAAAGGAAGCAGTGAAAAACCTTTATAAATCAGTGGTTAGGCCTGAGCTGGAGAATTGTGTTCACTGTTTTAGTTTGATTTATGAAGGGTCTTCAAGTAAATAAGGAGAAACTGTTTCTACTGGCAAGAGGGCCAGTAACCAGAGGAAACAGATTTAAGATAATTGGCAAAAAAGAACCAGAGGGGAGATGAGAATTTTTTTTACACAGCGAGTTGTTCTGATCTGGAATGCGCTGCCTGAAAGGGCGGTGGAGGCAGATTCAATAATAACTTTCAAAAGGGAATTGGATAAATACTTGAAAAGGAAAATTTTGCGGGGCTCTGGGGAACGAGTGGGGTAGTGGGACTAATTGGATAGCTCTTTCAAAGTGCCAGCACAGGCACGATGGGCCGAATGGCCACCTTCCGTGCTGTATCCTTCTATGAACAGTTTTATAAATCCCACACTCCTCACTAACACTCTGATATACCCCACACCCCTCACTAACTCTCTGAAATACCCCACACCCCTCACAAACTCTCTGAAATACCCCACACCCCTCACTAACTCTCTGAAATACCCCACACCCCTCACTAACACTCTGATATACCCCACACCCCTCACTAACTCTCTGAAATACCCCACACCCCTCACTGTAACACACTCTGATATACCCCACACCCCTCACTGTAACACACTCTGAAATACCCCACACTCCTCACTGTAACACACTCTGATATACCCCACACCCCTCACTGTAACACACTCTGATATACCCCACACCCCTCACTGTAACACACTCTGATATACCCCACACCCCTCACTGTAACACACTCTGATATACCCCACACCCCTCACTGTAACACACTCTGATAAACCCCACACCCCTCACTGTAACACACTCTGATAAACCCCACACCCCTCACTGTAACACACTCTGATATACCCCACACCCCTCACTGTAACACTCTGATATACCCCACACCCCTTACTGTAACACACTCTGATATACCCCACACCCCTCACTGTAACACACTCTGATATACCCCACACCCCTCACTGTAACACTCTCTGAAATACCCCACACCCCTCACTGTAACACACTCTGATATACCCCACACCCCTCACTGTAACACACTCTGATATACCCCACACCCCTCACTGTAACACTCTGATATACCCCACACCCCTCACTGTAACACTCTGATATACCCCACACCCCTCACTGTAACACTCTGATATACCCCACACCCCTCTGTAACACACTCTGATCAACCCCACACCCCTCACTGTAACACACTCTGATATACCCCACACCCCTCACTGTAACACTTTGATATACCCCACACCCCTCACTGTAACACTCTGATATACCCCACACCCCTCACTGTAACACTCTGATATACCCCACACCCCTCACTGTAACCCACTCTGATATACCCCACACCCCTCACTGTAACACACTCTGATATACCCCACACCCCTCACTGTAACACACTCTGATATACCCCACACCCCTCACTGTAACACACTCTGATATACCCCACACCCCTCACTGTAACACACTCTGATATACCCCACACCCCTCACTGTAACACTCTGATATACCCCACACCCCTCACTGTAACACTCTCTGATATACCCCACACCCCTCACTGTAACACTCTGATATACCCCACACCCCTCACTGTAACACTCTCTGATATACCCCACACCCCTCACTGTAACACACTCTGATATACCCCACACCCCTCACTGTAACACTCTCTGATATACCCCACACCCCTCACTGTAACACTCTGATATACCCCACACCCCTCACTGTAACACACTCTGATATACCCCACACCCCTCACTGTAACACACTCTGATATACCCCACACCCCTCACTGTAACACTCTCTGATATACCCCACACCCCTCACTGTAACACTGTGATATACCCCACACCCCTCACTGTAACACTCTCTGATATACCCCACACCCCTCACTGTAACACTCTCTGATTTACCCCACACCCCTCACTGTAAAACTCTGAAGCAGTCTGTGCCCGCATGCAGCAAGACCTGGACAACATCCAGGCTTGGGCTGAAAAGTGGCAAGTAACATTCGCGCCAGACAAGTGCCAGGCAATGACTATCTCCAACAAGAGAGGGTCTCACCACCTCCCCGAGACATTCAACGGCATTACCATCGCCGAATCCCCCACCATCAACATCCTGGGGGCTCACCATTGACCAGAAATTCAACTGGACCAGCCATATAAATACTGTGGCTAAAAGAGCAGGTCAGAGGCTGGGTATTCTGCAGCGAGTGACTCACCTCCTGACTCCCCAAAGCCTTTCCACCATCTACAAGGCACAGATCAGGAGTGTGATGGAATACTCTCCACTTGCCTGGATGAGTGCAGCTCCAACAACACTCAAGAAGCTCAACACCATCCAAGACAAAGCAGCCCGCTTGATTGGCACCCCATCCACCACCCTAAACATTCACTCCCTTCACCACCGGCGCACTGTGGCTGCAGTGTGTACCATCCACAGGATGCACTGCAGTAACTCGCCAAGGCTTCTTCGACAGCACCTCCCAAACCCGCGACCTCTACCACCTAGAAGGACAAGAGCAGTAGACACATGGGAACAACACCACCTGCACGTTCCCCTCCAAGTCCGACTTGGAAATATATCGCCGTTCCTTCATCGTCGCTGGGTCAAAATCCTGGAACTCCCTTCCTAACAGCACTGTGGGAGAACCTTCACCACACGGACTGCAGCGGTTCAAGAAGGCGGCTCACCACCACCTTCTCAAGGGCAATTAGGGATGGGCAATAAATGCCGGCCTTGCCAGCGACGCCCACATCCCATGAACGAATGAAAAAAAAACTCTCTGTCCTCTTCACTCTTTTTGACCCCAGGGTTGTATATTGTCCTTTATTTCTCGGCTTGTACCGATGAACCTGTACTGTTTACTTGTGTGTAAATCTGGCAGTGAAAGAAATTGTAGGTTTTGACAAATGTATTTGAAGGTAATTGCTGAAACCGCTAATTGCACGTTGCTGGGCTACACAGAGGTAACAACTTAATCATCACTTTGTGAACATCAGAGCCCGGCAACAGACTGACTGCAGCAAGAAACATATCTTGGGCAAAGTGTTTGAGCAAAGACTCTCCTGCTCACCACAGGAGAGGTCCTGCCATCGCAGATAGTGAGCGCACTCCGTTTGCTCTGTGCGTACCGCCCTCGCCGCGCTCCGCCCTCGCCCCGCTCCCCGCTCCGCCCTCGCCCCGCTCCCCGCTCACCGCTCTCGCTCTGCGTCAGATGACTTTGGGCCCGAATGTAACGCAGAGGTGGGTTCTTAGTCGGGACAGGGTGCCCCTACCCGGAAGAAGTTTTGGCACATCGGAATGTCCAATTGCAACATGGCTACCTAATTATAATTTCACTTCTGGGCTTGGTGAGAGCGGGTGTGTTACGAGCCCGCGTGATGCGATCTCAACTCGACTAAAGGGCCAACTCAGTGATGGAATTCGGAGGAGTTGGGAGAGAGCATAGAGAGACGGCAAAGTTTAAAGGTGGATTCAGGACGGTCAGAGTCTCCGCCCCTGCTTTAACAATGCATCACTTGATGTACTGCTGGGTGCAGTGAGGAACGGGATGGAGATAATCTTCTCCAGCAACAGGTGGGAGAAACCTGCTACTGTCACCAAGAAGGCACGGTTAGAGGTGGCTGAGGAGGTGAACGGCAGGAACATTGTGCCCCGTAACTGGATCCAGTGCAGGAAGCGCTTTAATGACCTAACCAGGTCAGGAAAGTTGAGTACACTTGCAGATTCACTTACATCCTGTGGTGTACATTACCCCCTCTCTGCCTCCCTCTCACTCTGCCTTACCAAGCCTACTCCATCACAGCATTCCTCGCACCCACTTAGGTTCACTTTCTATGCACTTCCTCACCTCTGCATTTATCCATCCACCACTGTCACTCACCCCAATCCTTGTACAAAGTGATGCATCTCGTCCGATAGTCACCCTCACCAAATGCACTGGATCCATCGGGTGAAGACATGGCCTTACAGTCACTCATGGGTCCGTTCTTATCCCCTTGCAGGAGCAGTGAGCACAATACGCAAGGGATAGGGAGAGGACTTTAGGTGGCCCGCCACAGATTGTACAGCTGACATCACCTGAGGAAGAGACCGTGGAGATCAGAGGCATCTCAGCATCCCTGACCATCAGAGGTGGAGGGACTGGGACTTCCCATCTGCCTGGTGACAGAATTAAATATCTCCGACTTTCATCTCATACAGGACTCAGCCATGTTGACTTGATTTCAGCAACGAATGAAATATGATGAGCTGAGTGGCAACATTTTAACATTGCCAGTACTATTTCATATCCACCTCTTCTCTCTTCCAGGGCCTTCACACGAAGAGCAAGTGTCTGCGGAGATGCATGACGCCGATTCCTCTGAGGACCTCACTGCTTCTGAGGGTGGACCATCTCAAGATGTACAAACATGCACCAGTGCAAATACTTGCACTTTGGTGGGTCCAATTAGATAGTTAGTTGGGTTTTCACCTGCTGATTCAGAATTCACAAGTGAGCACGAGCAGACAAGGTTTCAGGGGCAGCTGTGGAAAGTCTGTGTGAGAGGGCGCACTCCTCTCCAAGCTCTGCTCAGCTGGATACAGATGCTGAACCCTGTGGCCATCGTTGAGAAGGAGAATGATCGAGATGACAGAGGTACAGCAGCAACTTTGCAAGGTACTGACACACGTGCCACGCACACTCTCCGCAATAGCGGAGAGGGTGAAGGAGTCCGACTCCATTGCTAGTGGATTGGTGTCGCAGGTAATTGCGAGAATGTCTGTCATGGGGAGAGTAGCCGCCTCCATTGAACTTCAAGCACGGCTCTCAAATGAGTCTATGCTGGCCATGACCATGGCCGTGCAGGAGATGTCTGCCGGCTTAAACAGGATGACAGATGCCTTATCCGTGGCCTTACTGATCTTCACCAAGCTGCTCTCCAGCAGAGTGGTGGAAGTGATGTGGTGCTGGCCCAGGAGGGGGATGATGGCGAAAGGGGACATGGAAGTGGGAACTCCACTCAAAACGCTCCCACGTCTCACCTGTTGCCCCCCACTCAACCAGTACTGGTCATGCTGCCTCCTCACGAGTCTGCCCCTGCACAGGTACAGGTGGAGCAGTCTCTGGCAGGTCCTCAGGGGCTCCGAAACCAGGGGTCGTAGGCCAAAAACATCTCAGCAGTAAGGGCAGGGATCTGAGCAGCCTGTCTACACCTCTGCTGAAGCCACAGGGGATGCATCAGGTAAAGTGGTCGGAAGTGTAAGTTAAAGCAATTGTAATTCACCAAGGGGATTCACCTAGGTGTTTGAAAAAATGTTATGTTGTGAAGTTTCCTTTTATAGGAACAGGAGTAGGCCATTCAGCCCCTCGATCCTGTTCCACCATTCAATAAGATCATGGCTGATCTGTGATCTAACTCCATATACCTGCCTTTGGCCCATATCCCTTAATACCTTTGGTTAACAAAAAGCTATCTATCTCAGATTTAAAATGAACAATTGAGCTAGTATCAATTGCCGTTTGTGGAAGAGAGTTCCAAACTTCTACCACCCTTTGTGTGTAGAAATGTTTTCTAATCTCGCTCCTGAAAGGTCTGGCTCTAATTTTTAGACTGTGTCCCCTACTCCTAGAATCCCCAACCAGCGGAAATAGTTTCTCTCTATCCACCCTATCCGTTCCCCTTAATATCTTATAAACTTCGATCAGATCACCCCTTAACCTTCGAAACTCCAGAGAATACAACCCCAATTTGTGTAATCTCTCCTCGTAACTTAACCCTTGAAGTCCGGGTATCATTCTAGTAAACCTACGCTGCACTCCCTCCAAGGCCAATATGTCCTTCCGAAGGTGCGGTGCCCAGAACTGCTCACAGTGCTCCAGGTGCGGTCTAACCAGGGTTTTGTATAGCTGCAGCATAACTTCTGCCCCCTTGTACTCTAGTCCTCGAGATATAAAGGCCAGCATTCCATTAGCCTTCTTGATTATTTTCTGCACCTGTTCATGATACTTCAATGATCTATGTACCTGAACCCCTAAGTCCCTTTGGACCTCCGTTGTTTCGAGCTTTTCACCAATTGGAAAGTACCCTGTTCTATCCTTTTTAGGTCCAAAGTGGATGACCTCACACTTGTCTACACTGAATTCCATTTGCCACAATTTTGCCCATTCACTTAATCTATTAATGTCTCTGTAATTTTATGCTTCCATCTACACTGCTTACAGTGCTGCCTATCTTTGTGTCATCAGCAAACTTGGATATGTGGCTCTCTATCCTGTCATTTAAGTCATTAATAAATACAGTGAATAGTTGAAGCCCCAACACAGATCCCTGTGGGACACCACTAGTCACATCCTGTCAATTTGAGTACCTGCTCATTATCCCTACTCTCTGTCTCCTTTCGCTCAGCCAATTTCCCAACCAGGTCAATAATTTGCCCTCAATTCCATGAGCTTCACCTTCAGCTAACAGTCTCTTATGTGGGACCTTATCAAATGCCTTCTGGAAGTCCATATAAATAACATCCATTGACATTCCCCTGTCCACTACTTTAGTCACCTCTTCAAAAAATTCAATCAGGTTTGTCAGGCACGACCTACCTTTCACAAATCCATGCTGGCTCTCTCTGATTAACTGAAAATTTTCAAGGTGTTCAGTCACTCTATCCTTAATTGTAGAATATTATTAAATCTAGTAATTTCCCGACAACAGATGTTAGACTAACTGGTCTATAATTCCCTCTCTCCTTTCTTAAATAATGGAGTGACATGTGCAATATTCCAATCTAAAGAAACGGTTCCTGAATCAAGAGAACTTTGGAAGATTATAGTTATAGCAATGTTCTCATCTACTTCCTTTAAAACCCTGGGATGGAAACCATCTGGCCTCATCTTCACCCTCTTCCTCCTCCTCTTCATTGGATTCGTCATCAGATGATGAGTGATGAGCGCCTTGGTCGTCCTCCACCTCGAGACTTCGCTGCTGTGCGATGTTGGGCAGGACAACCCTCGCTGTCGAGTACTGAAGGGCACCTCCAGACCCGTCCAGGCACCTGAAGCGATTCTTCAGCATGCCGATGGCTTGCTCGATGACACACCTGGTGTAGGGCTCTTGCGTCTCATTGGTGGGGTTCCTCACAGGTGTCATGAGCCAAGTTTGAAGTGCGTAGCCCTTGTCTCCTACGAGCCAGCCCATAAGTCTGTTTCCTGGTACAAAGAGGTCTCAAATGTTGGACTGCTGGAGTATAAAAGCATCATGACAGCTCCCAGGGAATCAGGCGCACAAATGCACAAACCTCTTCTTGTGATTGCACACCAGCTGTGCATTGATGGAGTGAAATCTCTTGCAATTGATAAAAACTCCTGGTTCATGTGATGGTCCTCGGATTGCCACGTCTGTACAATTGATGGCACATCGTATCTGTGGGAAGCCAGCCAGAGAGGTGAAATCGACAACCCGCTCATTCTGGCTATTGTCGTTGCGGGGGAAGTTGACATAGGTGGATGCCCTGGCAAACAACCCATTCGGAAACTGCCTTATACATTTATGTGCAGCCGACTGAGAAACCCTCAGGATGTCTCTGGTGATGCAATGGAAGGAGCCAGAGGCAAAGAAATTGACGGCAGTGGTGACTTTGACAATGACGGGCAATGCGTAGCCACCAAGTCCAGCAGGGAGCAGGTCATTTTGAAGGAGGCTGCAGGTGTCTGTGCCGACTCAATCTGAGCCTGCGTAGGCACTGCTCTTGGTCAAGGAGGCTGAGCCTCTGTCCGTACACCTGTTAGGTGGCTAGTGCCTCCTGCAAACTCGGCCCCTCTGCTGCCCACCTCCCCGCCGCCCCCCTCCCCGCCGCCCCCCTCCCCGCCTCCCCCCTCCCCGCCTCCCCCCTCCCCGCCTCCCCCCTCCCCGCCTCCCCCCTCCCCGCCTCCCCCCTCCCCGCCTCCCCCCTCCCCGCCGCCCCCCTCCCCGCCGCCCCCCTCCCCGCTGCCCACCAGTGCTTGCCCTCACTGCCATGGATGGTGATTATCTTCCTCACCCGAGGTCCAATCTAAAGCAGCCATGGTGCCCCCCCCGCCCCCCCCCATCCTGATGTTCTCTGTGTGAATACCTCCAAACTTTACCGATACGTCTGTCACCACAAGAACTGTCAGCAAACCGATTCCCAGAGGGAACTGAGAGAGCAGCTGTGAGCCGAGCCTTTATTCATATCAGGACCCCTGGCCTTGAACCATCTCCATGAAGAGCTGCTCGATCTCACCTCCGTTTCATTGTCGAGTTTCCCGAGTCCCAGGAGGTGTTAATTTCAAATCGCTGCCAAAATCTCATGAAAGGACCCTCATTAACACATGATAATGAGTGACCCACGTTTCCAGGGCAGGTTACTCCGGAATCGCCACGTTGGAGGCAGGTCGGGGTCGGGTTTCAGATTTGTGAACTTTGAACCGACCCCACCCCCTCTCCCCCTGCCCCCGCTGTCCCGCCCGGCATGGGAGGCCCCGCCTACCTGATCCAATAAGTCATATGGAAGAAAAAGACAGAAAGACTCGCATTTCTGTCGCGCCTTTCACCATCTCAGGACGCCCCAAAGCGCTTTACAGCCAATGAATTTACAGCCAATGATGTACTTTTTGAAGTGTAGTCATTGTTGTAATGTATGAAACGTGGCAGCCAATTTGCGCACAGCAAGATCCCACAAACAGCAATGTGATAAATGGCCAGTTAATCAGTTTTAGTGATGTTGGTTGAGGAATAATATTGGCCCAGGACACCAGGGAGAACTCCCCCCCCCTCCCCCCACCCCCTCCCCCCCCACCCTCCCCCCCCCCCCTCCCCCGCTCTTCTTCAAATAGTGGCCGTGGGATCTTCGAGGTGGATCTTACCCAACACTGGAAGTGAGGGTGTCCCGAGGCCAACACTCCTCCCTCAACCAACACCATCAAATCACAGACTGACATTCATCTCATTGATGTGGGATCTTGCTGTGCCCAAAATGGCTGCCAATTTTCCCAACAAGATAATATCTGCACTTCAGAATATTTCATTGTATATTTTAGGATGTTTCTAAATGACATGATCGGGGTTAAATAAACGAAAGGGTTCCCAGGACTTTATAATCCTTTTGCTTCTTTCTTCCTTTTCTCCTCCTCTGTCCCAGCCAACCATCGTTTCCCGAATCAGCTCCTCTCTGACGCTCTGGCCGGTGATCTGTGTCTCTGCTCTTCATCCTCGTCTCTCAATTTAGGATACAGTTTGTTGGCCTCAATGTGCCTGTGCCCCACGCACAGACTCTGCTCCGTCTCACTGACAAACTCCCTCCATGGAAGGGACTCAACAACGGATAAGGAAATAACTTTCACAACACTACCCTGTGGGACTGGGCCCTTCCCCTGGTGCCCTGTGGGACCGGGCCCTTCCCCTGGTGCCCTGTGGGACTGGGCCCTTCCCCTGGTGCCCTGTGGGACCGGGCCCTTCCCCTGGTGCCCTGTGGGACCGGGCCCTTCCCCTGGTGCCCTGTGGGACTGGGCCCTTCCCCTGGTGCCCTGTGGGACTGGGCCCTTCCCCTGGTGCCCTGTGGGACCGGGCTCTTCCCCTGGTGCCCTGTGGGACCGGGCCCTTCCCCTGGTGCCCTGTGGGACCGGGCCCTTCCCCTGGTGCCCTGTGGGACTGGGCCCTTCCCCTGGTGCCCTGTGGGACTGGGCCCTTCCCCTGGTGCCCTGTGGGACCGGGCCCTTCCCCTGGTGCCCTGTGGGACCGGGCCCTTCCCCTGGTGCCCTGTGGGACTGGGCCCTTCCCCTGGTGCCCTGTGGGACTGGGCCCTTCCCCTGGTGCCCTGTGGGACTGGGCCCTTCCCCTGGTGCCCTGTGGGACTGGGCCCTTCCCCTGGTGCCCTGTGGGACTGGGCCCTTCCCCTGGTGCCCTGTGGGACTGGGCCCTTCCCCTGGTGCCCTGTGGGACTGGGCCCTTCCCCTGGTGCCCTGTGGGACTGGGCCCTTCCCCTGGTGCCCTGTGGGACCGGGCCCTCCCCCTGGTGCCCTGTGGGACCGGGCCCTCCCCCTGGTGCCCTGTGGGACCGGGCCCTTCCCCTGGTGCCCTGTGGGACCGGGCCCTTCCCCTGGTGCCCTGTGGGACCGGGCCCTTCCCCTGGTGCCCTGTGGGACTGGGCCCTTCCCCTGGTGCCCTGTGGGACTGGGCCCTTCCCCTGGTGCCCTGTGGGATAGGGCTCTTCCCCTGGTGCCCTGTGGGACCGGGCCCTTCCCCTGGTGCCCTGTGGGACCGGGCCCTTCCCCTGGTGCCCTGTGGGACCGGGCCCTTCCCCTGGTGCCCTGTGGGACCGGGCCCTTCCCCTGGTGCCCTGTGGGACTGGGCCCTTCCCCTGGTGCCCTGTGGGACCGGGCCCTTCCCCTGGTGCCCTGTGGGACCGGGCCCTTCCCCTGGTGCCCTGTGGGACTGGGCCCTTCCCCTGATGCCCTGTGGGACTGGGCCCTTCCCCTGGTGCCCTGTGGGACCGGGCCCTTCCCCTGGTGCCCTGCCCTGGGTTTCTCATTGAGAGAAGGGCAAACGGCAAGGGATTCGAGATGCAGTGGGTGTAAAACATCGCAACTTAAATGTGTAAAGTAATTAAGCCTATTCCAAGACTAATGACCCAGAGTCTGGCCTTTTTATTTTCACTCTGTCTTCATGCTCCTATTTATACTTGAACTAATTCCAGTTGCTATAATAAATACTGCCTTTGTACAAGGTATGGCCTTCCATTGACCAGGCATTTCATTGGATGACAAGAGATGTAGGCCGAGATTCTGGGCTGTTGCCAAGTAACCCTGGCTTGATTTGTCGTCTAGTTCTGCATTATCCTGTGGTGTTCTAGTCAATGAGGGTTGACCTTTGGCTGCCTCTCGTCCTATTCCTTTCCCCCTTCTGCTGTCCCCTTGTGTCGGCCAATATAACCTTATTGTTGAGCACCCTTTGAAGCAGAAACTCTTCTGATTCGTCTCTCTCTTCTTTCGATGGCGTGAATCTCCCACCTGCTCCTTCATATGAAGGAGACGTTCCGATTTCAAGCTTCCTACCTCCCTGCCGATGAACGTTCGCTCTGTCCGTCCGACTCTCTTTAAGAGGGACACTGTTATCATCAAAGAGAAATGTTGGCCAAAGTCACACAAAAATAATTTGCATTTATATAGCGCCTTTAACATAGTAAAATGTCCCAAGGTGCTTCACAGGAGCGGTGTCAAATTTTGCTTGATAATTGAGTCACATGAGGAGATATTAGGGACAGGTGACCAAAAGCTTGGTCAAAGAGGGAGGTTTTAAGGAGCATCTTAAAGGAGGAGAGAGAGGGGGAGAGGTTTAGGGAGGGAATTCCAGAGCTTCGGGCCCAGGCAGCTGAAGGCACGGCCGCCAATGGTGGAGCGATTAAAATCGGGAATGCGCAAGAGGCCAGAATTGGAGGAGCGCAGAGATCTCGGAGGGTGGTAGGGCTGGAGGAGGTTACAGAGATAGGGAGGGGGTGAGGCCATGGAGGGATTTGAAAACAAGGATGAGAATTTTAAAATTGAGGCGTTCCTGGACCGGGAGCCAATGTAGGTCAGTGAGCACAGGGGGTGATGGGAGAACGGGACTCGGTGCGAGTTGGGGTACGGGCAGCAGAGTTTGGGATGAGCTGAAGTTTACTTGACTCAGAGGGAGATTGCTACAAGTTGCCGTTTATTGAAGGGTGGTAGTGTTTGACACTCTCAGTCGCTGTGGTCTGCTGAGATTTCTCACAATAGGATGAATGGGAAGGAGTTGCTCCTTTGGGATTCTGTTGTTGGATCTCAGCTTCATGGTTGCCAGAATTAGGGATTTGGAGGATGCAACTCTCAGGAAAGATCAGGCAGGCCGGGGCTCTTTTGTCTGGAAAAAACAAGACCAAGAGGAGACCTGATGGAGGTCTTGAAAATTATGAAGGGGTTCGATAGGGCAGCTGTGGAGGAACGGTTCCCATTTGTGGGAGAGTCCAGAACAAGGGGGCATAAATATAAGATAGTCACTAGCAGATCAAATAAAGAATTTAGGAGGAATTTCTTTACGCAGAAAATGGCGAGAACATGGAACTCGCTGCCAAGTGGAGTGGGTGAAGCAGAGAGGATTGAAGCATACAAGAAGGAGAAAGGGTTGGGAGGGGTGGTGGGGAGAGGTAATTAGGGTGGGAGCAGACTCGTGTGGAGTATAAACACCGGCATAGACCAGTAGGGCCGAATGGCCTGGTCCTATCCTGTACGTTCGATATATTTCTATAATTGCCTTGATAGTCCTCATTTCTCAGGAAGATAGAGCTACAATAATACTGTCCTCTCTCTCTCCCTCTCTCTCTCTCTAGGTACTGGAGTATGCAGGGAAAGGAAAGAGCATCATGGATGTGGGGCTAGCACAAGCAAAGCAACCCCTCAGCACCAGGAGTCACTACTTTGAGGTGGAGATCGTGAATCCGGGAGAGAAATGCTACATCGCTGTGGGAGTGGCAAGGAAGGTAGGTGCAGAGGCTAAACTCACCACCTTCTCTCTGTTAGTCTCCGTCCTTGGCCCAAAAGGACAGCTGTGGAATCAGCTGGCAGCCCTCCTTTCAATGAGTGGTGAGAATGTGGAACTCACTCCCACAAGGAGTGGTTGAGGTGAATAGTGCAGATACATTTAAGGGGAAGCTCGATAAACACATGAGGGAGAAAGGAATAGAAGGATATGGTGATAGGGTGAGATGAAGTAGGGAGGGAGGAGGCTCGTGTGGAGAATAAACACCAGCATAGACCAGTTGGGCCGAATGGCCTGTTTCTGTGCTGTAAATTCTCTGTAAGTTTTCTGTAATGGACTATCAGGATGACGAGCTGGCAGGAAGGATATATTGGCCTTGGAGGGGACACCACACAGATTCACCAGAATGATACCGGGGCTTAAAGGGTTAAATTATGAAGCCGGTGTGTTCCCTCGAGTTTAGAAGATTAAGGGGTGATCTAATCGAGGTGTTTAAAATGATTAAAGGATTTGATCGGGTCGATAGAGAGAAACTATTTCCTCTGGTGGGGGGAGTCCAGAACGAGGGGGCAGAACCTTAAAATTAGAGCCAGGCCGTTCAGGGGTGATGTCAGGAAGCATTTCCTCACACAAAGGGGAGTGGGAATCTGGAACTCTCTCCCCCAAAAAAGAATGAAGAGAGGTAATATAAACGAAAAGGTCTGATTTTAAAGGGGGTGCAGGAGCAGAGAGACCTGGGGGGTGAATGTACACAAATCTTTGAAGGTGGCAGGACAGGTTGAGAAGGCTGTTAAAAAAGCATATGGGATCCTGGGCTTAATTAATAGAGGCACAGAGTACAAAAGCAAGGAAGTTATGCTAAACCTTTATAAAACACTGGTCAGGCCTCAGCTGGAGTATTGTGTCCAATTCTGGGCACCGCACTTTAGGAAGGATGTGAAGGCCTTAGAGAGGGTGCAGAAGAGATTTACTAGAATGATTCCAGGGATGAGGGACTTCAGTTATGTGGAGAGACTGGAGAAACTGGGATTGTTCTCCTTAGAACAGAGAAGGTGAAGGGGAGATTTGATCGAGATGTTCAAAATCATGAAGGGTTTTAATAGAGTAAATAAGGAGAAACTGTTTCCAGTGGCAGGAGGGTCGGTAACCAGAGGACACAGGTTATTGGCCAAAAAGCCAGAGGGGAGATGAGGAGAATTTTTTTATGCAGTGAGTTGTTCTGATCTGGAATGCGCTGCCTGAAAGGGCGGTGGAAGCAGATTCAATAATAACTTTCAAAAGGGAATTGGATAAATACTTGTACCTAACCCGTGCTGTACCTGCCCTGGGAGTGTTTGATGGGACAGTGTAGAGGGAGCTTTACTCTGTATCTAACCCTGTACCTGCCCTGGGAGTGTTTGATGGGACAGTGTAGAGGGAGCTTTACTCTGTATCTAACCCTGTACCTGCCCTGGGAGTGTTTGATGGGACAGTGTAGAGGGAGCTTTACTCTGTATCTAACCCTGTACCTGCCCTGGGAGTGTTTGATGGGACAGTGTAGAGGGAGCTTTACTCTGTATCTAACCCGTGCTGTACCTGCCCTGGGAGTGTTTGATGGGACAGTGTAGAGGGAGCTTTACTCTGTATCTAACCCTGTACCTGCCCTGGGAGTGTTTGATGGGACAGTGTAGAGGGAGCTTTACTCTGTATCTAACCCTGTACCTGCCCTGCGAGTGTTTGATGGGACAGTGTAGAGGGAGCTTTACTCTGTATCTAACCCGTGCTGTACCTGCCCTGGGAGTGTTTGATGGGACAGTGTAGAGGGAGCTTTACTCTGTATCTAACCCTGTACCTGCCCTGCGAGTGTTTGATGGGACAGTGTAGAGGGAGCTTTACTCTGTATCTAACCCGTGCTGTACCTGCCCTGGGAGTGTTTGATGGGACAGTATAGAGGGAGCTTTACTCTGTATCTAACCTGTGCTGTACCTGCCCTGGGAGTGTTTGATGGGACAGTGTAGAGGGAGCTTTACTCTGTATCTAACCCTGTACCTGCCCTGGGAGTGTTTGATGGGACAGTGTAGAGGGAGCTTTACTCTGTATCTAACCCGTGCTGTACCTGCCCCGGGAGTGTTTGATGGGACAGTGTAGAGGGAGCTTTACTCTGTATCTAACCCGTGCTGTACCTGCCCCGGGAGTGTTTGATGGGACAGTGTAGAGGGAGCTTTACTCTGTATCTAACCCGTGCTGTACCTGCCCTGGGAGTGTTTGATGGGACAGTGTAGAGGGAGCTTTACTCTGTATCTAACCCGTGCTGTACCTGCCCTGGGAGTGTTTGATGGGACAGTGTAGAGGGAGCTTTACTCTGTATCTAACCCGTGCTGTACCTGCCCTGGGAGTGTTTGATGGGACAGTGTAGAGGGAGCTTTACTCTGTATCTAACCCGTGCTGTACCTGCCCCGGGAGTGTTTGATGGGACAGTGTAGAGGGAGCTTTACTCTGTATCTAACCCGTGCTGTACCTGCCCTGGGAGTGTTTCAGGCTGTGTTATATTCCCAAAGTGGAAAGTGTTCCCTTTCTCTGTACAATATCCGACACGTGATGAGCAAAACTGGTGGTGATGTCTAACAATGCCGATCGAGGAGGTGCTTGGGGCCATTCTCGGGAATGCAGTGATGTTTTACACAGTGAGCTCACATTTGCACTAATAAATCCAGTACAGCCTCCTTGAGTGTAACTCTGACTGACGGGGACAGATCAGGTTAAAGGTAAGTGACTCTGACTGTAATTCCCATGTCAGTAGATGTGAGTGAACAACCTGTTACTCCACACTGGGTGAAGAGCAGTACAGTGAGCCTGATGTAATCGTGTGCATCAGGCTACGTATGTAAGTAAACAAGTGCTTGTATTGTTTGTGATAAATCCAGTAATGGGTGAGATTGATGATAACTTTGTGCGGTTTAGCCTAAGGTGATAGATGGGCTGCAGCTTAATTTGTACTTTAAACAATGGAGATTTCTATGGTGAGGAGGCGGAGGGAGCAGGGAATTAATTTAAAATGTGTCTCATTATAAGTCTGTCGTCCTTGTCATCCGAGGGATGGAAACCATCAAAACCATCCCAGCTGTGCACTGCTGGCCACCTCTGTATTCAGGGTCCCAGATCATCAGTGAAAACCCTTTTAGTAAATAAAGCCCTGTGTGTTTTGATATTTTTTATCCTCCTCTTGCTGACTCATGCTGATCGACGTGTTCCATGGACAGCACCAGCCGAACTGGTTCCGGGCTTCCCCTCCCTTCGGGAGTGACAGCAGGCTATTCCACTGTGGCAATCATCACAACCGAGACTGGTCCTGTTCCGACCCAATCTGCACAACAACAACAACAACAACAACCACCTGCATTTATTTTGCGCCTTTAACGTAGTAAAACGTCCCAAGGTGCTTCACAGGAGCGATTATCAAACAAAATTTGACACCGAGCCACATAAGGAGATATTAGGACAGGTGACCAAAAGCTCGATCAAAGAGGCAGGTTTTAAGGAGCGTCTTAAAGGAGGAGAGAGGGGGGGAGAGGTTCAGGGAGGGAATTCCAGAGCTTAGGGCCCAGGCAGCTGAAGGCACGGCCGCCAATGGTGGAGCGATGGAAATCGGGGGATGTGCAAGAGGCCAGAATTGGAGGAGCGCAGAGATCTCGGAGGGTTGTTGGGCTGGAGGAGGTTACAGAGAGAGGGAGAGGTGAGGCCCTGGAGGGATTTACGAACATACAAATTAAGAGCAGGAGTAGGCCATTCGGCCCCTCGAGCCTGCTCTGCCATTTGATAAGATCATGGCTGATCTGATTGCGACCTCAACCCTACTTTCCCGTCTACCTACTATAACCTTTGACTCCCTCGTTAATCAGGAATCTATCTAACTCAGCCTTAAAAATATTCAGTGACCCTGCCTCCACCGCTCTCTGGGGAAGGGAGTTCCACAGACTCACGACGCACTGAGAGAAAAAATTTCTCCTCCATCTTAAATGGGAGACCCCTTATTTTTAAACTGTGGCCTCTAGTTCTAGAGTCTCACACAAGGGGAAGCATCCTCTCAGCATCTTCTAGTCCCTTCAGGATCTTATATGTTTCAATAAGATCACCTCTCATTCTTCTAAACTCCAGTGTATACAGGCCCAACTTGTCCAACCTTTCCTCATAAGATAACCCCCTCATCCCAGGAATCAGTCGAGTGAACCTTCTCTGAACCGCCTCCAAAGCAATTATGTCCTTTCTTAAATAAGGAGACCAAAACTGCACAGTATTCCATCACCAATGCCATGTACAACTGTGATGTGGAGATGCCGGTGATGGACTGGGGTGGACAAATGTAAGGAATCTTACAACACCAGGTTATAGTCCAACAGTTTTATTTGAAAATCACAAGCTTTCGGAGCTTACCTCCTTCGTCAGGTGAGTGACGAAGGACGAAAGCTCCGAAAGCTTGTGATTTTCAAATAAAACTGTTGGACTATAACCTGGTGTTGTAAGATTCCTTACATCTGTACAACTGTAGCAAAACATCTCTACTTTTATATTCCATTCCCCTTGCAATAAATGACAACATTCCATTTGTCTTTCTAATCACTTGCTGTACCTGCATACTAACTTTTTGTGATTCATGTACTAGGACACCCAGATCCCTCTGTACCTCAGAGTTCTACAATCTCTCTCTATTTAAATAATATACTGTTTTTCTATTCCTCTTGCCAAAGTGGACAAGTTCACATTTTCCCACATTATACTCCATCTGCCACATGTTTGCCCACTCACTTAACCTATCTATATCCCTTTGCAGACTCCTTATGTCCTCTTCACAACTTACTTTCCTACCTACCTTTGTGTCATCAGCAAATTTAGCAACCATACATTCGGTCCCTTCATCCAAGTCATTGATATAGATTGTAAATAGTTGAGGCCCAAGCACTGATCCCTGTGGCACTCCACTCATTACATCTTGCCAACCTGAAAATGACCCATTTATGCCTACTCTCTGTTTCCTGTTAGCTAACCAATCCTTTATCCATGCTAATATGTTACCCCCTACACCATGAGCTCTTATTTTGTGTAGTAGCCTTTGATGTGGCACCTTGTCAAAAGCCTTCTGGAAATCCAAGTACACCACATCCACAGGATCCCCTTTATCCACTTTGCTTGTTACTTCCTCAAAGAACTCTAATAAATCAGTCAAACATGATTTCCCTTTCACAAAGCTGTGTTGACTCTGCCTGATTGCATTGAGATTTTCTAAGTGCCCTGCTATAACCTCCTTAATAATAGATTCTAGCATTTTCCCTATGATGGATGTTAAGCTAACTGGCCTGTAGTTTCCTGCTTTCTGTCTCCCTCCTTTCTTGAATAGAGGAGTTACATTCACTATTTTCCAATCTGATGGGACCCTTCCAGAATCTAGGGAATTTTGGAAAATTAATACCAATGCATCTACTATCTCTGCAGCCACTTCTTTTAAGACCCGAGGATGAAGTCTGTCAGGACCTGGGGACTTGTCAGCTTTTAGTTCTGGTAATTTTTCAGAACCCTTTCCCTGGTGATTGTAAATGTTTTAAGTTCCTCCCTCCCTTTCACCTCTTGATTCACAATTATTTCTGGCATGTTATTTGTATCCTCTACAGTGAAGACGGATGCAAAATATCTGTTCAATTCATCCGCCATTTCCTTATTCTCCATTATTAATTCCCCAGACTCACTCTCTAGAGAACCAACACTCACTTTACTTACTCTTTTCCTTTTCAAAAACTTGTAGAAACTCTTACTTTCTGTTTTTATATTTCTAGCTAGCTTTCTCTCGTACTCTAATTTCTCCCTCATCATTGTTCTTTCAGTCATTCTTTGCTGTTTTTTATATTCTGTCCAATCTTCTGGCCTGCCACTAATCTTCACGGAATTGTATGCTTTTTCTTTCAATTTGATTCTATCTTTAACTTCCTTAGTTAGCCACGGATGGTATGTCCTTCCCCTCGAGTCTTTCTTTCTCACTGGAATGTACCTTTGCTGAGTGTTATGAAATATCTCATTAAATGTCTGCCACTGCATCGCTACTGACCGATCCCTTAACCTAATCTCCCAGTTCACTTTAGCCAGCTCTGTCTTCATGCCCTCATAATTACCCTTATTTAAGTTTAACTAACCTGATAGAGTTTTTTGATGAGGTAACATAGAGGGTCGATGAGGGCAGTGTAGTTGATGTGGTGTATATGGACTTTCAAAAGGCGTTTGATAAAGTGCCGCACGGTAGGCTTATCATCAAGATTGCAGCCCATGGAATAAAGGGGGCAGTAGCAACATGGATACAGAATTGGTTAAGGGACAGGAAACAGAGAGTAGTGGTGAACGGTTTTTCGGACTGGAGGGAGGTGTACAGTGGTGTTCCCCAGGGGTCGGTGCTGGGACCACTGCTTTTCTTGATAAATATTAATGACTTGGACTTGGGTGTTCAGGGCACAATTTCAAAATTTGCAGATGACACAAAACTTGGAAGGGTAGTGAACAGTGAGGAGGATAGTGATAGACTTCAAGAGGATATAGACAGGCTGGTGGAATGGGCGGACACGTGGCAGATGAAATTTAACACAGAAAAATGCGAAGTGATACATTTCGGTAGGAAGAATAAGAAGAGGCAATGTAAACTAGAGGGTACAACTCTAAAAGGGGTACAGGAACGCAGAGATCTGGGGGTATATGTGCACAAATCGTTGAAAGTGGCAGGGCAGGTTGAGAAAGTGGTTAAAAAAGCATACGGGATCCTGGGCTTTATAAATAGAGGCATAGAGTACAAAAGCAAGGAAGTCACGATGAACTTTTATAAAACACTGGTTCGGCCACAACTGGAGTATTGTGTCCAGTTCTGGGCACCGCACTTTCGGAAAGATGTGAAGGCCTTGGAGAGGGTGCAGAAGAGATTTACTAGAATGATTCCAGGGATGAGGGACTTTAGTTACGTGGATAGACTGGAGAAGCTGGGATTGTTCTCCTTGGACAGAGAAGGTTGAGAGGAGATTTGATCGAGGTATTCAAAATCATGAAGGGTCTAGACAGAGTAGATAGAGAGAAAGGGTCAAGGACCAGAGGACATAGATTTAAGGTGATTGGCAAAAGAACCAAAGGTGACATGAGGAAAAACTTTTTTACACAGCGAGTGGTTAGGATCTGGAATGCACTGCCCGAAGGGATGGTAGAGGCAGATTCAATCATGGCCTTCAAAAGGGAACTGGATAAGTACTTGAAAGGAAAAAAATTGCAGGGCTACAGGGAAAGGGAGGGGGAGTGGGACTCGCTGGATTGCTCTTGCATAGAGCCAGCACGGACTCGATGGGCCAGATGGCCTCCTTCCATGCTATAACCTTTCTTTGATTCTATGATTCTAACAGAGTGGCTTTGCCTTTTTGGTCAGGTGGCCTGTAGCACGAGTGCATAGTCACGCTGAGACTATCGAGCGAGTGACGGACTGTCAGATCCTGTTACCCCGGGGAGAGTGGGAGAGGCTTGGTCAGTGGTTCTCAGTCGCTGTTTATTGCTGTGTCAGGATGACTGTGTCCGTTTCTGTGCTGAATGTGAAGCCTTGTGTTCCTGTCCCAGCGGCTGCCCAGAGTGCGAACAAACTCCACTCCTGCTTTTACCAGCTGGGAATCACCTGAATAAAAGTTTTTGGACTGGAGTCACGGAACTTCGCCCCCTCTGAGGGAGAGGAGGAGTCCCCCAGTTTGAGCGGAGACTGAGGGAGGGGAGGAGTCCCCCAGATTGAGGGGAGACTGAGGGAGGGGAGGAGTCCCATAGTTTGAGGGGAGACTGAGGGAGTGGAGGAGTCCCACAGTTTGAGGGGAGACTGAGGGAGGGGAGGAATCCCACAGTTTGAGGAGAGACTGAGGGAGGGGAGGAGTCCCCCAGTTTGAGGACTGCAGGAACAAGACAATATTTGCAGGATATGTTCGGCAAAGTAAAAATAAGAAGTTGATCAAATTGAGGTGCTGAGCTCGGATTCCAAGGCTGCGATCACATTCCTGAGAGAGCTCTGAACTTTCACCTTGGACCTGCGTCCAAATCCAGTGCTGACACATGGGATGAATGAAATCTGTCTGTCTCTCTGTCTCTCTGTCTCTCTCTCGCTCTGTCTCTCTATCTCTCTCTCTCTCTGTCTCTCTCTCTCTCTCTGTGTCTCTCTCTCTCTCTCTCTCTCTGTGTCTCTCTCTGTATCTCTCTCTCTCTCTCTCCGTCACTCTCAGTCTCTTTCCCTCCCTCTCTCATTCCATCTGTCTGTCTCTCTCTGACTCTTTCTCATAAGAACATCTGAAATAGGAGCAGGAGTAGGCCATTCGGCCCCTCGATCCTGCTCCACCATTCAATCAGATCATGGCTGACCTTCGACCTCATCTCCACTTTCCCGCCTGATCCCCATATCCCTCGAGTCCAAAAATCCATCAATCTCAGCCTTGAATATACTCAATGACTCAGCATCCACATCCCTCTGGGGTAGAGAATTCCAAAGATTCACAACCCTCTGAGTGAAGAAATTCCTCCCCATCTCAGTCCTAAATGGCCGACCCCTTATCCTGAGACTATGCCCCCTAGTTCTAGACTCTCCAGCCAGGGGAAACAGCCTCTCAGCATCTACCCTGTCAAGCCCCCTCAGAATCTTATATGTTTCAATGAGGATAACTAGGGAAAAAATAGGGCCCATTAGGGACAAAAATGGCAATCTGTGTGTGGAGCCGGCAGATGTAGGAGGGGTTCTAAATGAATTTTTTGCATCTGTTTTCACTATGGAGAAGGACGATGTAGACATAGAAATACGGCAGGGGGACTGTGATATACTCGAACATATTAACATCGAGCGGGAGGAGGTATTGGCGGTTTTAGCAGGCCTAAAAGTGGATAAATCCCCAGGCCCGGACGAAATGTATCCCAGGCTACTGTGTGAGGCAAAGGAGGAGATTGCGGGGGCTCTGACACATATATTCAGAACCTCTCTGGCCACAGGGGATGTGCCAGAGGACTGGAGAACCGCTAATGTTATACCATTATTCAAGAAGGGGAGTAGGGAAAAACCGGGGAACTACAGGCCAGTGAGCCTAACATCAGTGGTAGGAAAATTATTGGAAAAAATTCTGAAGGACAAAATTAGTCTCCACTTGGAGAAGCAAGGATTAATCAGGGATAGTCAACATGGCTTTGTCAAGGGAAGATCATGTCTGACTAACTTGATTGAATTTTTTGAGGGGGTGACTAGGCGTGTGGATGAGGGTAACGCAGTGGATGTGGTATACATGGATTTCAGTAAGGCCTTCGATAAAGTCCCCCACAGGAGACTGGTCAAGAAGGTACGAGCCCATGGAATCCAGGGTGCCTTGGCACTTTGGATACAAAACTGGCTTAGTGGCAGAAGGCAGAGGGTGATGGTCAAAGGTTGTTTTTGTGACTGGAAGCCTGTGGCCAGTGGGGTACCACAGGGATCGGTGCTGGGGCCCTTGCTGTTTGTGGTCTACATTAATGACTTGGATATGAATGTAAAAGGTATGATCAGTAAGTTCGCTGATGATACAAAAATTGGTAGGGTGGTAAATAGCGAGGAAGATAGCCTCAGTCTGCAGGACGATATAGATGGGTTGGTCAGATGGGCGGAACAGTGGCAAATGGAATTTAACCCGGAAAAGTGCGAGGTGATGCACTTTGGAGGGACTAACAAGGCAAGGGAATACACAATGAATGGGAGGACCCTAGGCAAGACAGAGGGTCAGAGGGATCTTGGTGTGCAAGTTCACAGATCCCTGAAGGCGGCGGAACAGGTAGATAAGGTGGTAAAGAAGGCATATGGGATACTTGCCTTTATTAGCCGAGGCATAGAATATAAGAGCAAGGAGGTTATGATGGAGCTGTATAAAACACTGGTTAGGCCACAGCTGGAGTACTGTGTGCAGTTCTGGTCGCCACACTACAGGAAGGATGTGATCGCTTTGGAGAGGGTGCAGAGGAGATTCACCAGGATGTTACCAGGGCTGGAGCGCTTCAGCTATGAAGAGAGACTGGGAAGATTGGGTTTGTTTTCCTTGGAGCAGAGGAGGCTGAGGGGGGACATGATTGAGGTGTACAAAATTATGAGGGGCACAGATAGGATGGATACTAAGGAGCTTTTTCCCTTCGTTGAGGGTTCTATAACAAGGGGACATAGATTCAAGGTAAAAGGCGGGAGGTTTAGAGGGGATTTGAGAAAGAACTTTTTCACCCAGAGGGTGGTTGGAGTCTGGAATTCACTGCCTGAAAGGGTTGTGGAGGCAGGAACCCTCACAACATTCAAGAAGCATTTGGATGAGCACTTGAAATGCCAAAGCATACAAGGCTACGGACCAAATGCTGGAATATGGGATTAGAGTAGACAGGGCTGATGGCCGGCGCGGACACGATGGGCCGAAGGGCCTCTATCCGTGCTGTATGACTATGACTCTATGACTCTATGAGATCGCCTCTCATTCGTCTAAACTCCAGAGAGTATAGGCCCATTCTACTCAACCTCTCCTCATTGGACAATCCCCTCATCCCAGGAATAAATCTAGCTTCTCTCTCCGAGAATCATAGAATCTTACAGCACAGAAATAGGCCATTCGGCCCGTCGTGCCTGTGCCAGCTCTTTGAAAGAGCTGTCCAATTTAGTCCCACAAGCCAGCGTTATCCCCATAACTCTGCAAATTTGTCCTCTTCAAGTACATGTCCAATTGCCTTTTGAAAGTTCCTGTGGAATCTGATTCCACCGCCCTTTCAGGGAGTGTGTTCCAGATCTTAACAACCCTCTGTGTGCAAAAAATTTCTCCGCATTTCCCCTCTAGTTTGTTTGCCAATTATTTTAAATCTATAACCTCTGGTTACTGACCCACTTCCCAGTGGAAACAGTTTCTCCGTACTTGCTCGATCAAAATCCCTCATAATTTTGAATATCTCTATTAAATCTCCCCTTAACCTTCTCTGTTCTGAGGAGAACAATCCCAGCTTCTCCAGTCTCTCCACAGATCAGGCAAAGGTGAATCCAAAGAGCTTCTACAAATACATAAAGGGCAAAAGGGTAACCAGGGAGAGAGTAGGGCCTCTTAAGGATCAACAAGGTCATCTATGTGCGGAACCACAAGAGATGGGTGAGATCCTGAATGAATATTTCACATCGGTATTTACGGTTGAGAAAGGCATGGATGTTAGGGAACTTGGGGAAATAAATAGTGATGTCTTGAGGAGTGTACATATTACAGAGAGGGAGGTGCTGGAAGTCTTAACGCGCATCAAGGTAGATAAATCTCCGGGACCTGATGAAATGTATCCCAGGACGTTATGGGAGGTTAGGGAGGAAATTGCAGGTCCCCTAGCAGAGATATTTGAATCATCCACCGCTACAGGTGAGGTGCCTGAAGATTGGAGGGTAGCAAATGTTGTGCCTTTGTTTAAGAAGGGCGGCAGGGAAAAGCCTGGGAACTACAGACCAGTGAGCCTGACATCTGTAGTGGGTAAGTTGTTAGAGGGTATTCTGAGGGACAGGATCTACAGGCATTTGGAGAGGCAGGGACTAATTAGGAACAGTCAGCATGGTTTTGTGAGAGGAAAATCATGTCTCACGAATTTGATTGAGTTTTTTGAAGGGGTAACCAAGAAGATAGATGAGGGCTGTGCAGTAGACGTGGTCTACATGGACTTTAGCAAAGCATTTGACAAGGTACTGCATGGTAGGTTGTTACATAAGGTTAAATCTCATGGGATCCAAGGTGAGGTAGCCAATTGGATACAAAATTGGCTTGACGGCAGAAGACAGAGGGTGGTTGTAGAGGGTTGTTTTTCAAACTGGATGCCTGTGTCCAGCGGTGTGCCTCAGGGATCGGTGCTGGGTCCGCTGTTATTTGTTATTTATATGAATGATTTGGATGAGAATTTAGGAGGCATGGTTAGTAAGTTTGCAGATGACACCAAGATTGGTGGCATTGTGGACAGTGAAGAAGGTTATCTAGGATTGCAACGGGATCTTGATAAATTGGGCCAGTGGGCCGATGAATGGCAGATGGAGTTTAATTTAGATAAATGTGAGGTGATGCATTTTGGTAGATCGAATCGGGCCAGGACCTACTCCGTTAATGGTAGGGCGTTGGGGAGAGTTATAGAACAAAGAGATCTAGGAGTACAGATTCATAGCTCCTTGAAAGTGGAGTCACAGGTGGATAGGGTGGTGAAGAAGGCATTCAGCATGCTTGGTTTCATTGGTCAGAACATTGAATGCAGGAGTTGGGATGTCTTGTTGAAGTTGTACAGGGCATTGGTGAGGCCACACTTGGAGTACTGTGTACAGTTCTGGTCACCCTATTATAGAAAGGATATTATTAAACTAGAAAGAGTGCAGAAAAGATTTACTAGGATGCTACCGGGACTTGATGGTTTGACTTACAGGGAGAGGTTAGACAGACTGGGACTTTATTCCCTGGAGAGTAGGAGGTTAAGGGGTGATCTTATAGAAGTCTATAAAATAATGAGGGGCATAGATAAGGTCGATAGTCAAAATCTTTTCCCAAAGGTAGGGGAGTCTATAACGAGGGGGCATAGATTTAAGGTGAGAGGGAAGAGATACAAAAGGATCCAGAGGGGCAATTTTTTCACTCAAAGGGTGGTGAGTGTCTGGAACGAGCTGCCAGAGGCAGTAGTAGAGGCGGGTACAATTTTGTCTTTTAAAAAGCATTTGGACAGTTACATGGGGAAGATGGGTATCGAGGGATATGGGCCAAGTGCAGGCAATTGGGACTAGCTTAGTGGTATAAACTGGGCGACATGGACATGTTGGGCCGAAGGGCCTGTTTCCATGTTGTAACTTCTATGATTCTATGATTCTATAACTGAAGTCTCTCATCCCAGGTATCATTATGGTAAATCTCCTCTGTTCCCTCTCCAAGGCCTTGACATCCTTCCTAAAGTGTGGTGTCCAGTATTGTACACAATTCTCCAGCTGAGGCCTAACCAGTGATTTGTAAAGGTTTAGCATGACTTGTTTTTATATTCAATGCCCCTATTTACAAAGCCAAGTATCCCATACGCTTTCTTAACCACCTTATTAACTTGCCCTGCCACCTTCAAAGATTTGTGAATATGTATCCCCCAGGACCCTCTGCTCTTGCAACCCCTCAAATTAGTACCATTTAGATTATACGGCCTCTCCATGCTGTTCCTCTCTGTCTCTCTCTCTCTGTCTCTCTGACTGTATCTCTCTTTCTGTCTCTCCATCTCTCTCCCTTTATCACACTCTGACTCTCTCTCTTTGCCTCTCTGACTCTCTGCCTGCCTCTCTCTCTTTCCATGTCTGTGCCTTTCTGTCTGTCTGTCTTTGTCTCTGTCTCTCACTGTCTGTCTGTCTGTCTCTCTCTCTCTCTGTGTCTCTCACTGACTGCCTGCCTCTCTGTCAGTCTCTGACTCTCTCACTGCCTGTCTGTCAGTCTCTGACTCTCTCACTGCCTGTCTGTCAGTCTCTGGCTCTCTCACTGCCTGTCTGTCAGTCTCTGACTCTCTCACTGTCTGTCTGTCAGTCTCTGACTCTCTCACTGTCTGTCTGTCAGTCTCTGACTCTCTCACTGTCTGTCTGTCAGTCTCTGACTCTCTCACTGTCTGTCTGTCAGTCTCTGACTCTCTCACTGTCTGTCTGTCAGTCTCTCTCTGACTCTCTTTCTATCTGTCTCTCTCACTGTCTGTCTCTCACTCACTGTCTGTCTGTCTCTCTGTGTCTCTCACTGTCTGTCTCTCTCACTGTCTGTCTCTCTCACTGTCTGTCTCTCTCACTGTCTCTCTCACTGTCTGTCTCTCTCACTGTCTGTCTCTCTCACTGTCTGTCTGTCTCTCTCTGTCTGTCTCTGATTCTCTCACTGTCTGTCTGTCAGTCTCTCTCTGTCTCTCACTGTCTGTCTCTCTCACTGTCTGTCTGTCAGTCTCTCTCTGATTCTCTCACTGTCTGTCTGTCAGTCTCTCTCTGACTCTCTCTCTCTCTCTCTATTTCCACTTGATATCCTTTCTCCTCTTCCCCCTCACCCCATTTTGATGATTTCAGACTGGAATGAGTCTGGGCAATTCCTGTGGCCGAGGGCTTTGCAGATGCAGAAGAAATTTTTAAGAATAATTAAATATGAGCACAGAACCAGGACCTGTTGTGTGACTGTGTTAATGGTTCTGGTTATCAGAGCTGTTGAATGGGAGCGAGGAGTGAGCTCTCTAACCCCTCCTGTGGGACCCGGATATATCGGGGGGGGGTGTGGGAGCCTCACTGACCCACACTCACACCCAAGGGGAGTGCAGTGTTGGAACAATACAGAGGTATTTCTGCAACCCTCACTCCCCCACCCACAGCACACTTAGAGTCATAGAGTCATAGAGTTATACAGCACGGATAGAGGCCCTTCGGCCCATCGTGTCCGCGCCGGCCATCAGCCCTGTCTACTCTAATCCCATATTCCAGCATTTGGTCCGTAGCCTTGTATGCTATGGCATTTCAAGTGCTCATCCAAATGCTTCTTGAATGTTGTGAGGGTTCCTGCCTCCACAACCCTCTCAGGCAGTGAGTTCCAGACTCCAACCACCCTCTGGGTGAAAAAGTTCTTTCTCAAATCCCCTCTAAACCTCCCGCCTTTTACCTTGAATCTATGTCCCCTTGTTATAGAACCCTCAACGAAGGGAAAAAGCTCCTTAGTATCCATCCTATCTGTGCCCCTCATAATTTTGTACACCTCAATCATGTCGCCCCTCAGCCTCCTCTGCTCCAAGGAAAACAAACCCAATCTTCCCAGTCTCTCTTCATAGCTGAAGCGCTCCAGCCCTGGTAACATCCTGGTGAATCTCCTCTGCACCCTCTCCAAAGCGATCACATCCTTCCTGTAGTGTGGCGACCAGAACTGCACACAGTACTCCAGCTGTGGCCTAACCAGTGTTTTATACAGCTCCATCATAACCTCATTGCTCTTATATTCTATGCCTCGGCTAATAAAGGCAAGTATCCCATATGCCTTCTTTACCACCTTATCTACCTGTTCCGCCGCCTTCAGGGATCTGTGAACTTGCACACCAAGATCCCTCTGACCCTCTGTCTTGCCTAGGGTCCTCCCATTCATTGTGTATTCCCTTGCCTTGTTAGTCCCTCCAAAGTGCATCACCTCGCACTTTTCCGGGTTAAATTCCATTTGCCACTGTTCCGCCCATCTGACCAACCCATCTATATCGTCCTGCAGACTGAGGCTATCCTCCTCGCTATTTACCACCCTACCAATCTTTGTATCATCAGCGAACTTACTGATCATACCTTTTACATTCATATCCAAGTCATTAATGTAGACCACAAACAGCAAGGGACCCAGCACCGATCCCTGTGGTACCCCACTGGCCACAGGCTTCCAGTCACAAAAACAACCTTCGACCATCACCCTCTGCCTTCTGCCACTAAGCCAGTTTTGTATCCAAAGTGCCAAGGCACCCTGGATTCCATGGGCTCGTACCTTCTTGATTCCATGGGCTCGTACCTTCTTGTAACCGCTCTCAAAGGCATTACAGTAGATGTGAGGCCAGTTTTCGTTTGTCAAGTTGATGGGATACACAGATCAACTGGAGTTAGGTATGGAGTCTGATAGTTAACCTCTGACCCCATTCTTGCTCTGTATATGTGTGTGTCTCTCTCTCTCTCCCCCCACCCCTCTGTCTCTCCTGGTCTTTCTCATTCTCTGTCTCTCTTTTTCTCTGTCTCACTCTCTCGCTCCATCTGTCTGTCTCTCTATGTGTCTGTCTCTCTCTCTCACACACACACATATATGAAGACACAAAGATACAAAGACGGTCAGGTACAGCACGGGTGAGATACAGAGTAAAGGTCCCTCTACACTCCCATCAAACACTCCCAGGGCAGGTACAGCACGGGTTAGATACAGAGTAAAGCTCCCTCTACACTCCCATCACACACTCCCAGGGCAGGTACAGGGTTAGATACAGAGTAAAGCTCCCTCTACCCTGTCCCAACAAAACGCTCGAGCTCCAGTTCAGAAGAGTGTCTGTACGACCCCAGTGTACCGTTGTTAACAGTCGGGGTCGTGAGAAGCAGTTATCCCCGGTCCGACAGCCTGCCTGCCCCTCAGTATCGGGCCTGACAGATGAAAGATTGTGAATGAACAGAGAATGTCAGCAAACTGTTTCTCACTCCCATCCTTGCAGTGTTGCCGAGACCATTTGCCGGAGTCTGGAATCAGCTCCTGGATTGTGCACAGAACCTGTTTTGAATTTATTGACGGGGCCCAGGGTGAGCGAATGATTTAGGGGTGAGGGAGAGTGAGAGAGAAAGCTAACTTGCAGAAAGCTGAGTCACGTATGACACGAAGGAGCTGATTGAGAGGGAAATGTTTCCCTGCGCTGTGTTAGTGTTCCTGTGTCTCTGGGTATTTTTCTTTTGGGCAGTGAGTTTTTGTGTGTGTTGTGTGTGGTTTGGGAGCTGGGTCTGAAATCTCCCAACAACTGCTGGTATCTGAGAGCAGTGTTTACACAGCTGCTCGGGGCCTGGGCCTGAACAATGGAGCTTACATGACACACACAGGCTGCAGGGCCGGGTCCAGCCCGAGCGACCAGCTCCATATTCCATTCCTGCCGCCAGCACTGCACTTTATTCATAATCCAAACCGCATTTACAAATGGGCACAGGCTCACTCTCTCTCACACTCACTGTCTCTCTCACACACTCTCACACTCACAGTCTCTCTCACACACTCACAGTCTCTCTCTCACACTCTCACACTCACAGTCTCTCTCACACACTCTCACAGTCTCTCTCTGACACTCACTGTCTCTCTCTCACAGTCTCACACTCACAGTCTCACACTCACAGTCTCACACTCACTGTCTCTCTCTCACACTCACTGTCTCTCTCTCACACTCTCACAGTCTCTCTCTCACACTCACTGTCTCTCACTGTCTCTCTCACAGTCTCACACTCACAGTCTCACACTCACAGTCTCTCTCTCACACACTCTCACACTCACAGTCTCTCTCTCACACTCTCACACTCACAGTCTCTCTCTCACACTCACACTCACAGTCTCTCTCACACACTCACAGTCTCTCTCACACACTCACAGTCTCTCTCACACTCACAGTCTCTCTCTCACACTCACAGTCTCTCTCTCACACTCACTGTCTCTCTCTCACAGTCTCACACTCACAGTCTCTCTCTCACACACTCTCACACTCACAGTCTCTCTCTCACACACTCTCACAGTCGCTCTAACACACTCTCTCACACTCACAGTCTCTCTCTCACACTCTCTCACACTCACAGTCTCTCTCTCACACTCACAGTCTCTCTCCCTCACACACTCTCACACTCACAGTCTCTCTCACACTCACACACACTCGCACACTCGCAGTCTCTCTCACACACACACTCTCACACTCTCACTCTCTCACTCTCACACACTCTCTCACACACAGTCTCACTCTCACGCTCAGTCTCTCTCTCACACACTCACACTCACAGTCTCTCACAATCTCACACTCACAGTCTCTCTCAAAAACACACTCTCACACTCTCACTCTCTCACTCTCACACACTCTCTCACACACAGTCTCACTCTCACGCTCAGTCTCTCTCTCACACACTCACACTCACAGTCTCTCACAATCTCACACTCACAGTCTCTCTCACACACACACTCTCACACTCTCACTCTCTCACTCTCACACACTCTCTCACACACAGTCTCACTCTCACGCTCAGTCTCTCTCTCACACACTCACACTCACAGTCTCTCACAATCTCACACTCACAGTCACTCACACACTCTCTCACACTCACAGTCTCTCTCTCTCACACTCACAGTCTCTCTCACACTCACAGTCTCTCTCTCACACTCACAGTCTCTCTCCCTCACACACTCTCACACTCACAGTCTCTCTCTCACACACACTCTCACACTCACATATACACACTCGCAGTCTCTCTCACACACACTCTCTCACACTCTCACACACAGTCTCTCTCTCACACACTCTCACACTCGGTCTCTCTCTCACACACTCACACACACTCTCACACTCGCAGTCTCTCTCACACACACACTCTCACAGTCTCTCTCTCTCTCTCTCTCTCACACACTCTCACAGTCTCTCCCTCTCTCACTCTCTCAGTCTCTCTCTCTCACACTCTCAGTCTCTCTCTCTCACTCTCTCTCTCTCACACTCTCAGTCTCTCTCTCTCACTCTCTCAGTCTCTCTCTCTCACTCTCTCAGTCTCTCTCTCTCACACTCTCAGTCTCTCTCTCTCACACTCTCAGTCTCTCTCTCTCACACTCTCAGTCTCTCTCTCTCACACTCACAGTCTCTCTCTCACACTCACAGTCTCTCTCTCACACTCACAGTCTCTCTCCCTCACACACTCTCACACTCACAGTCTCTCTCTCACACACACTCTCACACTCACATATACACACTCGCAGTCTCTCTCACACACACACTCTCACACTCTCACACACAGTCTCTCTCTCACACACTCTCACACTCGGTCTCTCTCTCACACACTCTCACACTCACAGTCTCTCACACACAATCTCACACTCACAGTCTCTCTCTCACACTCACAGTCTCTCTCACACACACTCTCACACTCACAGTCTCTCTCTCACTCTCACAGTCTCTCTCTCACACTCAGTCTCTCTCTCACACTCAGTCTCTCTCTCACACTCAGTCTCTCTCTCACACTCAGTCTCTCTCTCACACACACTCTCACACTCACACACTCTCTCACACACACTCTCAGTCTCTCTCACACACACTCTCAGTCTCTCTCACACACACTCACACTCACAGTCTCTCTCTCTCACACTCACAGTCTCTCGACCTCACACACTCTCACACTACCAGTCTCTCTCTCACACACACTCTCACACTCACACACTCACACACACTCTCACACTCGCAGTCTCTCTCACACACACACTCTCACACTCTCACTCTCACACACTCTCACAGTCTCTCTCTCTCTCACTCTCACAGTCTCTCCCTCTCTCACTCTCTCAGTCTCTCTCTCTCACACTCTCAGTCTCTCTCTCTCACACTCTCAGTCTCTCTCTCTCACACTCTCAGTCTCTCTCTCACACTCTCAGTCTCTCTCTCACACTCACAGTCTCTCTCTCACACTCACAGTCTCTCTCTCACACTCACAGTCTCTCTCTCACACTCACAGTCTCTCTCCCTCACACACTCTCACACTCACAGTCTCTCTCTCACACACACTCTCACACTCACATATACACACTCGCAGTCTCTCTCACACACACACTCTCACACTCTAACACACAGTCTCTCTCTCACACACTCTCACACTCGGTCTCTCTCTCACACACTCTCACACTCACAGTCTCTCACACACAATCTCACACTCACAGTCTCTCACACACACTCTCACACTCACAGTCTCTCTCACACACACTCTCACACTCACAGTCTCTCTCTCACACTCACAGTCTCTCTCACACACACTCTCACACTCACAGTCTCTCTCTCACTCTCACAGTCTCTCTCTCACACTCAGTCTCTCTCTCACACTCAGTCTCTCTCTCACACTCAGTCTCTCTCTCACACTCAGTCTCTCTCTCACACTCAGTCTCTCTCTCACACTCAGTCTCTCTCTCACACTCAGTCTCTCTCTCACACTCAGTCTCTCTCTCACACTCAGTCTCTCTCTCACACACACTCTCACACTCACACACTCTCTCACACACACTCTCAGTCTCTCTCACACACACTCTCAGTCTCTCTCACACACACTCTCAGTCTCTCTCACACACACTCTCAGTCTCTCTCACACACACTCTCACACTCACAGTCTCTCTCTCTCACACTCACAGTCTCTCTACCTCACACACTCTCACACTACCAGTCTCTCTCTCACACACACTCTCACACTCTCACTCTCACACACTCTCACAGTCTCTCCCTCTCTCACTCTCACAATCTCTCTCTCTCACACACTGTCACACTCTCACTATCACACACACACACTCTCAGTCTCTCTCTCTCACACTCTCAGTTTCTCTCTCTCACACTCTCAGTCTCTCTCTCTCTCTCACAGTCTCTTTCTCTCTCTATCTCTCTCACAGTCTCCCTCTCTCTCTCACAGTCTCTCTCTCTCTCACTCTCACAGTCTCAGTCTCTCTCTCTCTCTCTCACTCACAGCCTCTCTCCCTCTCACGCACTCTCACAGTCTCTCTCTCTCTCTCTCTCTCACTCTCACAGTCTCTCTCTCTCCCTCTCACACACTCTCAGTCTCTCTCTCTCTCACCGTCTCTTTCGCTCACACACTCTCACAGTCTCTCTCCCTCTCACACCCTCAGTCTCTCCCTCTCACACACTCACTGTCTCTCTCTCACACTCACAGTCTCTTTCGCTCACACACTCTCACAGTCTCTCTCCCTCTCACACCCTCAGTCTCTCTCTCTCACACACTCACTGTCTCTCTCTCACACTCACAGTCTCTCTCTCTCTCTCTCTATCACACTCTCACAGTCTCTCTCTCACAGTCTCTCTCTCTCACAGTCTCTCTCTCTCACAGTCACTCTCTCTCACAGTCTCTCTCTCTCACAGTCTCTCTCTCTCTCAGTCTCTCTCTCAGTCTCTCTCACTGTCTCTCTCTCACACTCACAGTCTCTCTCTCTCTCTCACCGTCTCTTTCGCTCACACACTCTCACAGTCTCTCTCCCTCTCACACCCTCAGTCTCTCTCTCTCACACACTCACTGTCTCTCTCTCACACTCACAGTCTCTCTCTCTCTCTCTCTATCACACTCTCACAGTCTCTCTCTCACAGTCTCTCTCTCTCACAGTCTCTCTCTCTCACAGTCTCTCTCTCTCACAGTCTCTCTCTCTCACAGTCTCTCTCTCTCAGTCTCTCTCTCTCTCAGTCTCTCTCTCTCACAGTCTCTCTCTCAGTCTCTCTCTCTCTCACTCTCAGTCTCTCTCTCTCTCACTCTCAGTCTCTCTCTCTCTGTCTCTCTCTCTGTCTCTCTCTCAGTCTCTCTCTCAGTCTCTCTCTCAGTCTCTCTCTCTCACAGTCTCTCTCTCTCACAGTCTCTCTCTCTGTCTCTCTCTCGATGTGGAGATGCCGGTGATGGACTGGGGTTGACAATTGTAAACAATTTTACAACACCAAGTTATAGTCCAGCAATTTTATTTTAAATTCACAAGCTTTCGGAGATTTTCTCCTTCCTCAGGCAAACATTTGCCTGAGGAAGGAGAAAATCTCCGAAAGCTTGTGAATTTAAAATAAAATTGCTGGACTATAACTTGGTGTTGTAAAATTGTTTACAATTGTCTCTCTCTCAGTCTCTCTCTCAGTCTCACTCTCAGTCTCACTCTCTGTCTCTCTCTCTCTGTCTCTCTCTCTGTCTCTCTCTCAGTCTCTCTCTCAGTCTCTCTCTCAGTCTCTCTCTCTCTCAGTCTCTCTCTCTCTCAGTCTCTCTCTCAGTCTCTCTCTCAGTCTCTCTCTCACAGTCTCTCTCTCACAGTCTCTCTCTCACAGTCTCTCTCTCACAATCTCTCTCTGTCTTTCTCTCACAGTCTCTCTCTCTCTCAGTCTCTCTCTCTCACAGTCTCTCTCTCTCAGTCTCTCTCTCTCAGTCTCTCTCTCACAGTCTCTCTCTCTCAGTCTCTCTCTCTCAGTCTCTCTCTCTCAGTCTCTCTCTCTGTCTCTCTCTCAGTCTCTCTCACAGTCTCTCTCTCAGTCTCTCTCTCTCTCAGTCTCTCTCTCAGTCTCTCTCTCTCTCAGTCTCTCTCTCTCAGTCTCTCTCTCTCAGTCTCTCTCAGTCTCTCTCTCTCAGTCTCTCTCTCACAGTCTCTCTCTCTCAGTCTCTCTCTCTCTCAGTCTCTCTCTCTCTCAGTCTCTCTCTCTCAGTCTCTCTCTCTCTCAGTCTCTCTCTCTCTCAGTCTCTCTCTCTCTCAGTCTCTCTCACAGTCTCTCTCTCAGTCTCTCTCTCTCTCAGTCTCTCTCTCAGTCTCTCAGTCTCTCTCTCTCTCAGTCTCTCTCTCAGTCTCTCTCTCTCAGTCTCTCTCTCTCAGTCTCTCTCTCTCAGTCTCTCTCTCTCTCAGTCTCTCTCTCTCTCAGTCTCTCTCTCTCAGTCTCTCTCTCTCTCAGTCTCTCTCTCAGTCTCTCTCTCACAGTCTCTCTCACAGTCCCTCTCTCACAGTCTCTCTCTCACAGTCTCTCTCTCACAATCTCTCTCTCACAATCTCTCTCTCTCAGTCTCTCTCTCTCAGTCTCTCTCTCTCAGTCTCTCTCTCTCACAGTCTCTCTCTCTCTCAGTCTCTTTCTCACAGTCTCTCTCTCTCAGTCTCTCTCTCTCAGTCTCTCTCTCTCTCAGTCTCTCTCTCTCTGTCTCTCTCTCTCTCAGTCTCTCTCTCAGTCTCTCTCT
The DNA here is from genome assembly GCF_035084215.1 of Heptranchias perlo. Taxonomy (NCBI): domain Eukaryota; kingdom Metazoa; phylum Chordata; class Chondrichthyes; order Hexanchiformes; family Hexanchidae; genus Heptranchias; species Heptranchias perlo. Next base: position 2,602,325 of record NC_090331.1, read on the forward strand.
CTCTCAGTCTCTCTCTCTCAGTCTCTCTCTCTCAGTCTCTCTCAGTCTCTCTCTCTCAGTCTCTCTCTCACAGTCTCTCTCTCTCAGTCTCTCTCTCTCTCAGTCTCTCTCTCTCTCAGTCTCTCTCTCTCAGTCTCTCTCTCTCTCAGTCTCTCTCTCTCTCAGTCTCTCTCTCTCTCAGTCTCTCTCTCTCTCAGTCTCTCTCACAGTCTCTCTCTCAGTCTCTCTCTCTCTCAGTCTCTCTCTCTCTCAGTCTCTCTCTCAGTCTCTCAGTCTCTCTCTCTCTCAGTCTCTCTCTCAGTCTCTCTCTCTCAGTCTCTCTCTCTCAGTCTCTCTCTCTCTCAGTCTCTCTCTCTCAGTCTCTCTCTCTCTCAGTCTCTCTCTCAGTCTCTCTCTCACAGTCTCTCTCACAGTCTCTCTCTCACAGTCTCTCTCTCACAGTCTCTCTCTCACAATCTCTCTCTCACAATCTCTCTCTCTCAGTCTCTCTCTCTCAGTCTCTCTCTCTCAGTCTCTCTCTCTCACAGTCTCTCTCTCTCTCAGTCTCTTTCTCACAGTCTCTCTCTCTCAGTCTCTCTCTCTCAGTCTCTCTCTCTCTCAGTCTCTCTCTCTCTGTCTCTCTCACAGTCTCTCTCTCTCTCAGTCTCTCTCTCTCAGTCTCTCTCTCTCAGTCTCTCTCTCTCAGTCTCTCTCTCTCAGTCTCTCTCTCTCTCAGTCTCTCTCTCTCTCAGTCTCTCTCTCTCTCAGTCTCTCTCACAGTCTCTCTCTCTCTCTCAGTCTCTATCTCAGTCTCTCTCTCTGTCTCTCTCTCTCAGTCTCTCTCTCTCAGTCTCTCTCACAGTCTCTCTCTCAGTCTCTCTCTCTCAGTCTCTCTCTCTCAGTCTCTCTCTCTCAGTCTCTCAGTCTCTCTCTCAGTCTCTCTCTCAGTCTCTCTCTCTCAGTCTCTCTCTCTCAGTCTCTCTCTCTCAGTCTCTCTCACAGTCTCTCTCTCACAATCTCTCTCTCTCTCACACACAAACTATCACAATTGTAAACAATTTTACAACACCAAGTTATAGTCCAGCAATTTTATTTTAAATTCACAAGCTTTCGGAGATTTTCTCCTTCCTCAGGCAAATGTTTCAAGATCTCCTTGAAGCCTACGCATTTATACATATTGAACAATAATAAATGGTGTTTACAGACTGCCCCTGCAACTGCCCGTTGCCAAGGCAATCACCGTGTTCAGACAGAGAGGTGTTACCTGCAGAACCTCCGAATACACATTCAATAAAAAAACAAACAGGGAAAAAAAACAGAGAAAAAAAACACAGAGAGAGGCAGAAACATCCGGAAGGCAGAGAGAGCCAGCAAATGACCCATTATATTAAAAACAGATAACATTTGTTCGCTGGTGGGGTAACGTGTAGCGTGACATGAACCCAAGATCCCGGTTGAGGCCGTCCTCATGGGTCCTCACTGCCACGGTAACCTCTGCAAGACATGCCAGATCATCGACACAGATACCACCATCACACGAGATGACACCACCCACCAGGTGCATGGTTCATACTCCTGTGACTCAGCCAACGTTGTCTACCTCATACGTTGCAGGAAAGGATGCCCCAGAGCATGGTACATTGGCGAGACCATGCAGACGCTGCGACAACGGATGAACGGACACCGCGCAACAATCGCCAAACAGGAGGGTTCCCTCCCAGTCGGGGAACACTTCAGCAGTCATGGACATTCATCCACCGACCTTCGGGTAAGCGTACTCCAAGGCGGCCTTCGAGACACACGACAACGCAAAATCGTCGAGCAGAAATTGATAGCCAAGTTCCGCACCCATGAGGACGGCCTCAACCGGGATCTTGGGTTCATGTCACGCTACACGTTACCCCACCAGCGAACAAATGTTATCTGTTTTTAATATAATGGGTCATTTGCTGGCTCTCTCTGCCTTCCGGATGTTTCTGCCTCTCTCTGTGTTTTTTTTCTCTGTTTTTTTTCCCTGTTTGTTTTTTTATTGAATGTGTATTCGGAGGTTCTGCAGGTAACACCTCTCTGTCTGAACACGGTGATTGCCTTGGCAACGGGCAGTTGCAGGGGCAGTCTGTAAACACCATTTATTATTGTTCAATATGTATAAATGCGTAGGCTTCAAGGAGATCTTGAAACATTTGCCTGAGGAAGGAGAAAATCTCCGAAAGCTTGTGAATTTAAAATAAAATTGCTGGACTATAACTTGGTGTTGTAAAATTGTTTACAATTGTCAACCCCAGTCCATCACCGGCATCTCCACATCACAAACTATCACAGTCTCTCTGCCACACACTCAGTCTCTCTCTCTCTCACACTTTCACCATCTCTCTCTCTCACACTCTCAGTCTCTCTCTCTCTCTCTCACACTCTCACTGTCTCTCTCACACTCTCTCAGACTCTCTCTCTTTCAAACTCTCACCATCTCTCTCTCTCACACACTCACAGTCTCTCTCTCTCTCTCTCTATCACACTCTCACAATCTCTCTCTCAGTCTCTCTCTCACAGTCTCTCTCTCACACTCTCACTCTCTCTCTCTCTCTCTCACAGTCTCTCTCTCACACTCTCACTCTCTCTCTCTCTCTCACAGTCTCTCTCTCTCTCTCTCTCTCTCTCACAGTCTCTCTCTCACACACACTCAGTCTCTCTCTCTCACACACTCTCACAGTCTCTCTCTCTCACACTCTCACAGTCTCTCTCTCTCACACTCTCACAGTCTCTCTCTCTCACACACACTCAGTCTCTCTCTCTCTCTCACACTCTCACAGTCTCTCTCTCTCACACTCTCACAGTCTCTCTCTCTCACACTCTCACAGTCTCTCTCTCTCACACTCTCACAGTCTCTCTCTCTCACACTCTCACAGTCTCTCTCTCTCACACTCTCACAGTCTCTCTCTCTCACACTCTCACAGTCTCTCTCTCTCACACTCTCACAGTCTCTCTCTCTCACACTCTCACAGTCTCTCTCTCTCTCACACACTCTCACAGTCTCTCTCTCTCACACACACTCAGTCTCTCTCTCTCTCTCTCTCACAGTCTCTCTCTCTCACACACACTCAGTCTCTCTCTCTCACACACTCTCACAGTCTCTCTCTCTCACACACTCTCACAGTCTCTCTCTCTCACACACTCTCACAGTCTCTCTCTCTCTCACACACTCTCACAGTCTCTCTCTCTCTCTCACACACTCTCACAGTCTCTCTCTCTCTCACACACTCTCACAGTCTCTCTCTCTCTCTCTCACACACTCTCACAGTCTCTCTCTCTCTCTCTCTATCACACTCTCACAATCTCTCTCTCAGTCTCTCTCTCACTTGTAAACAATTTTACAACACCAAGTTATAGTCCAGCAATTTTATTTTAAATTCACAAGCTTTCGGAGATTTTCTCCTTCCTCAGGTAAATGTTTGTGTCTCCCTCTCTCTCTCACAGTCTCAGTCTCTCTCTCTCTCTCTCTCACTCACAGCCTCTCTCCCTCTCACGCACTCTCACAGTTACCTGAGGAAGGAGAAAATCTCCGAAAGCTTGTGAATTTAAAATAAAATTGCTGGACTATAACTTGGTGTTGTAAAATTGTTTACAATTGTCAACCCCAGTCCATCACCGGCATCTCCACATCATCTCTCTCTCACAGTCTCTCTCTCACACTCTCACAGTCTCTCTCTCTCTCTCTCTCACAGTCTCTCTCTCTCACACACACTCAGTCTCTCTCTCTCTCACACTCTCACAGTCTCTCTCTCTCTCACACACACTCACAGTCTCTCTCTCTCACACACACTCTCACAGTCTCTCTCTCTCACACACACTCAGTCTCTCTCTCTCTCACACTCTCACAGTCTCTCTCTCTCTCACACACACTCACAGTCTCTCTCTCTCACACACACTCTCACAGTCTCTCTCTCTCACACACTCTCACAGTCTCTCTCTCTCTCTCACACTCTCACAGTCTCTCTCTCTCACACACTCTCACAGTCTCTCTCTCTCTCACACACTCAGTCTCTCTCTCTCTCACACTCTCACAGTCTCTCTCTCTCACACACTCTCACAGTCTCTCTCTCTCTCTCACACACTCTCACAGTCTCTCTCTCTCTCTCACAGTCTCTTTCTCTCTCTATCTCTCTCACAGTCTCCCTCTCTCTCTCACAGTCTCTCTCTCTCTCACTCTCACAGTCTCAGTCTCTCTCTCTCTCTCTCACTCACAGCCTCTCTCCCTCTCACGCACTCTCACAGTCTCTCTCTCTCTCTCTCTCACTCTCACAGTCTATCTCTCTCCCTCTCACACACTCTCAGTCTCTCTCTCTCTCACCGTCTCTTTCGCTCACACACTCTCACAGTCTCTCTCCCTCTCACACCCTCAGTCTCTCCCTCTCACACACTCACTGTCTCTCTCTCACACTCACAGTCTCTCTCTCTCTCTCACCGTCTCTTTCGCTCACACACTCTCACAGTCTCTCTCCCTCTCACACCCTCAGTCTCTCTCTCTCACACACTCACTGTCTCTCTCTCACACTCACAGTCTCTCTCTCTCTCTCTCTATCACACTCTCACAGTCTCTCTCTCACAGTCTCTCTCTCTCACAGTCTCTCTCTCTCACAGTCTCTCTCTCTCACAGTCACTCTCTCTCACAGTCTCTCTCTCTCACAGTCTCTCTCTCTCAGTCTCTCTCTCTCTCAGTCTCTCTCTCAGTCTCTCTCACAGTCTCTCTCTCAGTCACTCTCTCTCACAGTCTCTCTCTCTCACAGTCTCTCTCTCTCACAGTCTCTCTCTCTCAGTCTCTCTCTCAGTCTCTCTCACAGTCTCTCTCTCTGTCTCTCTCTCAGTCTCTCTCTCTCACAGTCTCTCTCTCTCACAGTCTCTCTCTCTGTCTCTCTCTCAGTCTCTCTCTCAGTCTCACTCTCTGTCTCTCTCTCTCTGTCTCTCTCTCTGTCTCTCTCTCAGTCTCTCTCTCTGTCTCTCTCTCAGTCTCTCTCTCAGTCTCTCTCTCTCTCAGTCTCTCTCTCAGTCTCTCTCAGTCTCTCTCTCTCAGTCTCTCTCTCTCTCAGTCTCTCTCTCAGTCTCTCTCTCAGTCTCTCTCTCACAGTCTCTCTCACAGTCTCTCTCTCTCTCACAGTCTCTCTCTCACAATCTCTCTCTGTCTTTCTCTCACAGTCTCTCTCTCTCTCAGTCTCTCTCTCTCACAGTCTCTCTCTCTCACAGTCTCTCTCTCACAGTCTCTCTCTCACAGTCTCTCTCTCACAATCTCTCTCTCACAATCTCTCTCAGTCTCTCTCTCACAATCTCTCTCTGTCTTTCTCTCACAGTCTCTCTCTCTCTCAGTCTCTCTCTCTCAGTCTCTCTCTCTCAGTCTCTCCTTGAAGGAGAAAATCTCCGAAAGCTTGTGAATTTAAAATAAAATTGCTGGACTATAACTTGGTGTTGTAAAATTGTTTACAATTGTCAACCCCAGTCCATCACCGGCATCTCCACATCATCTCTCTCTCTCAGTCTCTCTCACAGTCTCTCTCTCAGTCTCTCTCTCTCTCAGTCTCTCTCTCAGTCTCTCTCTCAGTCTCTCTCTCACAGTCTCTCTGACAGTCTCTCTCTCTCTCACAATCTCTCTCTCACAATCTCTCTCTCTCAGTCTCTCTCTCTCAGTCTCTCTCTCTCAGTCTCTCTCTCAGTCTCTCTCTCTCACAGTCTCTCTCTCACAGTCTCTCTCTCTCAGTCTCTCTCTCTCAGTCTCTCTCTCTCAGTCTCTCTCTCTCAGTCTCTCTCTCTCAGTCTCTCTCACAGTCTCTCTCTCTCTCAGTCTCTATCTCAGTCTCTCTCTCTCAGTCTCTCTCTCTCAGTCTCTCTCTCTCAGTCTCTCTCACAGTCTCTCTCTCAGTCTCTCTCTCTCAGTCTCTCTCTCAGTCTCTCAGTCTCTCTCTCAGTCTCTCTCTCAGTCTCTCTCTCAGTCTCTCTCTCTCAGTCTCTCTCTCTCAGTCTCTCTCTCTCAGTCTCTCTCACAGTCTCTCTCTCACAATCTCTCTCTCTCTCACACACAAACTATCACAGTCTCTCTGCCACACACTCAGTCTCTCTCTCTCTCACACTTTCACCATCTCTCTCTCTCACACTCTCAGTCTCTCTCTCTCTCTCTCTCACACTCTCACTGTCTCTCTCACACTCTCTCAGACTCTCTCTCTTTCAAACTCTCACCATCTCTCTCTCTCACACACTCACAGTCTCTCTCTCTCTCCATCTCTATCACACTCTCACAATCTCTCCCTCAGTCTCTCTCTCACAGTCTCTCTCTCACACTCTCACTCTCTCTCTCTCTCTCACAGTCTCTCTCTCTCACACACACTCAGTCTCTCTCTCTCTCTCACACTCTCACAGTCTCTCTCTCACACACACTCACAGTCTCTCTCTCTCTCTCACACACTCTCACAGTCTCTCTCTCTCTCACACTCTCACAGTCTCTCTCTCTCTCTCACACACTCTCACAGTCTCTCTCTCTCTCACACTCTCACAGTCTCTCTCTCTCTCTCTCTATCACACTCTCACAATCTCTCTCTCAGTCTCTCTCTCACAGTCTCTCTCTCACACTCTCACTCTCTCTCTCTCTCACAGTCTCTCTCTCACACTCTCACAGTCTCTCTCTCACACACACTCACAGTCTCTCTCTCTCTCTCACACACTCTCACAGTCTCTCTCTCTCTCACACTCTCACAGTCTCTCTCTCACACACACTCACAGTCTCTCTCTCTCTCTCACACACTCTCACAGTCTCTCTCTCTCTCACACACACTCACAGTCTCTCTCTCTCTCTCACACTCTCACAGTCTCTCTCTCTCACACACACTCAGTCTCTCTCTCTCTCACACTCTCACAGTCTCTCTCTCTCACACTCTCACAGTCTCTCTCTCTCACACACACTCAGTCTCTCTCTCTCTCACACTCTCACAGTCTCTCTCTCTCACACACACTCACAGTCTCTCTCTCTCTCACACTCTCACAGTCTCTCTCTCTCACACACACTCAGTCTCTCTCTCTCACACACTCTCACAGTCTCTCTCTCTCTCACACACTCTCACAGTCTCTCTCTCTCTCACACACTCTCACAGTCTCTCTCTCTCACACACTCTCACAGTCTCTCTCTCTCTCACACACTCTCACAGTCTCTCTCTCTCTCACACACTCTCACAGTCTCTCTCTCTCACACACTCTCACAGTCTCTCTCTCTCACACACTCTCACAGTCTCTCTCTCTCTCACACACTCTCACAGTCTCTCTCTCTCTCTCTCACACACTCTCACAGTCTCTCTCTCTCTCTCTCTCACACTCTCACAATCTCTCTCTCAGTCTCTCTCTCACAGTCTCTCTCTCACACTCTCACAGTCTCTCTCTCTCTCTCTCTCTCTCACAGTCTCTCTCTCTCACACACACTCAGTCTCTCTCTCTCTCTCTCACACTCTCACAGTCTCTCTCTCTCTCACACACACTCACAGTCTCTCTCTCTCACACACACTCTCACAGTCTCTCTCTCTCACACACTCTCACAGTCTCTCTCTCTCTCTCACACACTCTCACAGTCTCTCTCTCTCACACACACTCACAGTCTCTCTCTCTCACACACTCTCACAGTCTCTCTCTCTCTCTCACACACTCTCACAGTCTCTCTCTCTCACACACTCTCACAGTCTCTCTCTCTCTCACACACTCTCACAGTCTCTCTCTCTCTCACACACTCTCACAGTCTCTCTCTCTCTCTCTCACACTCTCACAGTCTCTCTCTCTCTCACACACTCTCACAGTCTCTCTCTCTCACACACACTCTCAGTCTCTCTCTCTCTCACACACTCACAGTCTCTCTCTCTCACACACACTCTCAGTCTCTCTCTCTCACACACTCACAGTCTCTCTCTCTCTCACAGTCTCACAGTCTCTCTCTCTCTCTCTCTCACACACTCTCACAGTCTCTCTCTCTCTCTCTCACACTCTCACAGTCTCTCTCTCTCTCACACACTCTCACAGTCTCTCTCTCTCACACACACTCTCAGTCTCTCTCTCTCTCACACACTCACAGTCTCTCTCTCTCACACACACTCTCAGTCTCTCTCTCTCTCACACACTCACAGTCTCTCTCTCTCACACACACTCACAGTCTCTCTCTCTCACACACTCTCACAGTCTCTCTCTCTCTCACACTCTCACAGTTTCTCTCTCTCACACACTCTCAGTCTCTCTCTCTCACACACTCACAGTCTCTCTCTCTCACACACTCTCACAGTCTCTCTCTCTCACACACTCTCACAGTCTCTCTCTCTCACACACACTCTCAGTCTCTCTCTCTCTCACACACTCACAGTCTCTCTCTCTCTCACACACTCACAGTCTCTCTCTCTCACACACTCTCACAGTCTCTCTCTCTCACACACTCTCACAGTCTCTCTCTCTCACACACACTCTCAGTCTCTCTCTCTCTCACACACTCACAGTCTCTCTCTCTCTCACAGTCTCACAGTCTCTCTCTCTCTCTCTCTCACACACTCTCACAGTCTCTCTCTCTCACACACACTCACAGTTTCTCTCTCTCACACACTCTCACAGTCTCTCTCTCTCACACACACTCTCACAGTCTCTCTCTCTCACACACACTCTCAGTCTCTCTCTCTCTCTCACACACTCTCACAGTCTCTCTCTCTCACACACACTCACAGTCTCTCTCTCACACTCTCACAGTCTCTCTCTCTCTCTCACACACTCTCACAGTCTCTCTCTCTCACACACTCACAGTCTCTCTCTCTCTCTCACACACTCTCACAGTCTCTCTCTCTCACACACACTCTCAGTCTCTCTCTCTCTCTCACACACTGTCACAGTCTCTCTCTCTCACACACACTCACAGTCTCTCTCTCTCTCTCACACACTCTCACAGTCTCTCTCTCTCACACACTCACAGTCTCTCTCTCTCTCTCACACACACACTCAGTCTCTCTCTCTCACACACACTCACAGTCTCTCTCTCTCTCTCTCACTCTCACAATCTCTCTCTCTCTCTCACTCTCACAGTCTCTCTCTCTCACACACTCTCACCGTCTCTCTCTCACTCTCAGTCTCTCTCTCTCTCACATACTCTCACCGTCTCTCTCTCGCTCTCAGTCTCTCTCTCTCTCACACACTCTCACAGTCTCTCTCTCACTCTCACAGTCTCTCTCTCTCTCTCTCACTCTCACAGTCTCTCTCTCTCTCACACACTCTCACAGTCTCTCTCTCTCTCACACACTCTCACAGTCTCTCTCTCTCTCACACACTCTCACAGTCTCTCTCTCTCTCTCACACTCTCACAGTCTCTCTCTCTCTCACACTCTCACAGTCTCTCTCTCTCTCTCTCTCTCACACTCTCACAGTCGCTCTCTCTCTCTCACACACACTCTCACAGTCTCTCACTCTCTCACACACTCTCACAGACTCTCACTCCCTCTCTCTCTCTCTTCTCTCACTCTGTCATCTCACTCTGCCTCTCTCACACTCTCAGTATCTCTCTCCCTTTCACATGGACTCACTCTCTCCTTTCTCTCACTCTGTCCCCACACTCTGCCTCTCACTTGGTTTCACACTATTGGAAAAGTATAGGCTAATAAATGAAAGTCAGCACGAATTTATTAAAGGGAAATTGTGTTTGACTAACTTGATTGAGTTCTTTGATGAAGTAACGGAGAGGGTTGATGAGGGGAGTAAGGTTGATGTTGTGTATATGGATGTTCTAAAGGCATTTGATAAAATATCACATAATAGACTTGTTAACAAAACTAAAGCCCATGGGATTAAAGGGACAGTGTCAGTGTGTATATTGGCTAAAGGACAGAAAGCAGGGAGTAGTGGTGAACGGTTGTTTTTCAGACTGGAGGGAAGTTTACAGTGGTGTTCCCCAGGGGTCAGTATTAGGACCACTGCTCTTTTTGATGTCTATTAATGACCTGGACTTGGGTATAGAGGGTATAATTTCAAAGTTTGCAAATGACATGAAACTCAGAAATGTAGTAAACAATGTGGAGGATAGTAACAGACTTCAGGAGGACAGAGACAGACTGGTGAAATGGGCAGACACATGGCAGATGGAATTTAACACAGAGAAGTGAGAATCATAGAATCATAGAAAGTTATGGCACAGAAGGAGGCCATTCAGCCCATCGTGTCTGTGCCGCCCGAAAAAGGACTATCCAGCCTAATCCCACTTTCCAGAACTTGGTCTGTAGCCCTGTGGGTTTCGGCACTTCAGGTGCACATCCAGGTACTTTTTAAATGAGTTGAGGGTTTCTGCCTCTCCCACCCTCTCAGGCAGTGAGTTCCAGACCCCCACCATCCTCTGGGTGAGAAAATTTCTCCTCAGCTCCCGTCTAATCCTTCTACCAATTACTTTAAATCTATGCCCCCTGGTCACTGACCCCTCTGCTAAGGGAAATAGGTCCTTCCTATCCACTCTATCTCGGCCCCTCATAATTTTATACACCTCAATTAAATCCCCCCTCAGCCTCCTCTGTTCCAAGGAAAACAACCCCAGCCTATCCCATCTTTCCTCATAGCTAAAATTCTCCAGCCCTGGCAACATCCTCGTAAATCTCCTCTGTACCCTCTCTAGTGCAATCACATCTTTCCTGTAATGTGGTGACCAGAACTGTACACAGTACTCAAGCTGTGGCCTAACTAATGTTTTATACAGTTCCAGCATAACCTCCCTGCTCTTATATTCTATGCCTCGGCTAATAAAGGAAAGTACCCCGTATGCCTTTTTAACCACCTTATCTACCTGTCCTGCTATCTTCAGGGATCTCTGGACATGCACTCCAAGGTCCCTCACTTCCTCTACACCTCTCAGTATCCTCCCATTTATTGTGTATTCCCTTGCCTTGTTTGCCCTCCCCAAATGCATTACTTCACACTTCTCCAGATTGAACTCCATTTGCCACTTTTCTGCCCACCTGACCAGTCCATTGATATCTTCCTGCAGTCTACAGCTTTCCTCCTCACTATCAACCACACGGACAATTTTTGGATCATCTGCAAACTGCTTAATCATGCCCCCCACATTTAAGTATATTAATATATACCACAAAAAGCAAGGAACTCCACAGCCTTCGAGTCACAAAAACACCCATCGACCATTACCCTTTGCTTCCTGCCACTGAGCCAATTTTGGATCCAACTTGTCACTTTCCCTTGGATCTCATGGGTCTTTACTTTTTTGACCAGTCTGCTATGTGGGACCTTGTCAAAAGCCTTGCTAAAATCCATGTAGACAACATCAAACGCACTACCTTCATCGACCCTCCTTGTTACCTCCTCAAAAAATTCAATCAAGTTAGTCAGACGCGACCTTCCCTTAACAAATCCATGCTGACTGTCCTTGATTAATCCGTGCCTTTCGAAATGACAATTAATACTGTCCCTGAGAATTGATTCCATTAATTTGCCCATCACCGAGGTTAGGCTGACTGGCCTGTAATTACTTGGTCTATCTCTTTCTCCCTTTTTAAACAACAGTACAACGTTAGCAGTCCTCCAATCCTCCGGCACCACGCCTGTATCCAGGGAGGATTGGAAAATGATGGTCAAGTGATGGTGAAGTGATACATTTTGGAAGGAAGAATGAGGAGAGGCAATATAAACTAAATGGTACAATTTTAAAGGGGGTGCAGGAACAGAGAGACCTGGGGTGTATGTACACAAATCTTTGAAGGTGGCAGGACAAGTTGAGAAGGCTGTTAAAAAAGCACATGGGATCCTGGGCTTTATAAATAGAGGCACAGAGTACAAAAGCAAGGAAGTTATGCTAAACCTTTATAAAACACTGGTTCGGCCTCAGCTGGAGTATTGTGTTCAATTCTGGAAGGATGTGAAGGCCTTAGAGACCGTGCAGAGGAGATGTACTCGAATGGTACCAGGGATGAGGGACTTCAGTTATGTGGAGAGACTGGAGAAGCTGGGATTGTTCTCCTTAGAGCAGAGAGGGTTAAGGGGAGATTTGATCGAGGTGTTCAAAATCATGAAGGGTTTTGACAGAGGTAAATAAAGAGAAACTGTTTCCAGTGGCAGGAGGGTCGGTAACCAGAGGACACAGATTTAAGGTGATCGGCAAAAGAGTTAGAGGCGACATGAGGAAACATTTTTTTACACAGCGAGTTGTTCTGATCTGGAATGCGCTGCCTGAAAGGGCGGGGGAAGCAGATTCAATAATAACTTTCAAAAGGGAATTGGATAAATACTTGAAAAACAGAAATTTGCAGGGCTCTGGGGAAAGAGCAGGGGGAGTGGGACTAATTGGATAGCTCTTTCAAAGAGCCGGCACAGGCACGATGGGCTGAATGGCCTCCTCCTGCGCTGTACTGATGATTATGTATGATACTACCATCGTACCTGTGCTCTCTCTTCAAACTGAGCTCTCCACCCCAATCCCATCTCCCTGCTCTTTTCCTGTGAACTTTCATATTTTACCTTTCTAAATCCTCACCAAAGTCCCTTTTAACTGAAGTTGCAGCTCCTCCCTCAATCGCCTCTTGTAATAATCGTTCAATGTTCTCATCAACCTCTGTGTGAAAACATTCAAACTCCCTCTTGATTCTCCCCTCGTTACCGACTCAGCAAACAGGGAAAGACTCTTCACTGTTGACCCTCTCAAAACCTTTACTAAATTTCAAAACATCCATTCAATCTCCCTTTAATCCAATTCAAATCCATGGAGCAGTCGGTAGCACGATCCCCTCGAAATCAGAAAATCATCGGTTCGAGCCCCACTCCAGAGACTTCAGCCCATTACCCAGGCCGAAACTCCCAGTGCAGTACTGAGGGAGCGCCGCACTGTCGGAGGGTCAGTACTGAGGGAGCGCCGCACTGTCGGAGGGTCAGTACTGAGGGAGCGCCGCACTGTCGGAGGGTCAGTACTGAGGGAGCGCCGCACTGTCGGAGGGTCAGTACTGAGGGAGCGCCGCACTGTCGGAGGGTCAGTACTGAGGGAGCGCCGCACTGTCGGAGGGTCAGTACTGAGGGAGCGCCGCACTGTCGGAGGGTCAGTACTGAGGGAGCGCAGCACTGTCGGAGGGTCAGTACTGAGGGAGCGCCTCGCTGTCGGAGGGTCAGTACTGAGGGAGCGCCTCGCTGTCGGAGGGTCAGTACTGAGGGAGCGCTGCACTGTCGGAGGGTCAGTACTGAGGGAGCGCCGCACTGTCGGAGGGTCAGTACTGAGGGAGCGCCTCACTGTCGGAGGGTCAGTACTGAGGGAGCGCCGCACTGTCGGAGGGTCAGTACTGAGGGAGCGCCGCACTGTCGGAGGGTCACTACTGAGGGAGCGCCGCACTGTCGGAGGGTCAGTACTGAGGGAGTGATGCACTGTCGGAGGGTCAGTACTGAGAGAGCGCTGCACTGTCGGAGGGTCAGTACTGAGGGAGCGCCGCACTGTCGGAGGGTCACTACTGAGGGAGCGCCGCACTGTCGGAGGGTCAGTACTGAGGGAGTGATGCACTGTCGGAGGGTCAGTACTGAGAGAGCGCTGCACTGTCGGAGGGTCAGTACTGAGGGAGCGCTGCACTGTCGGAGGGTCAGTACTGAGGGAGCGCTGCACTGTCGGAGGGTCAGTACTGAGGGAGCGCTGCACTGTCGGAGGTGCCGCCCTCCAGATGAGACGTTAAACGGAGGCCCCGTCTACCCTCTCAGGTGGCTGTAAAAGATCCCATGGCCACTATTTTGAAGAAGAGTCGGGGAGTTCTCCCAGGGTCCAAGGCCAAAATTTATCCCTCAACCAACATCACTAAAACAGATTATCTGATCGTCATTACATTTACTGTTTGTGGGATCTTGCTGTGCACAAATTGGCTGTCACGTTTCCTTCATTACAATAGTGAATACACCTCAAAATTTACTTCATTGGCTGTAAAGCACTTTAGGACGTCCTGAGATGGCGAATGTCGCTGTAGAAATACAAGTCTCTCTTTCTCTAAACATCCACTCGCTCCTCCGTGACAGCACTATCTTGTGTTGTTGGAGCTGCACTCATCCAGGCAAGTGGAGAGTATTCCATCACACTCCTGACTTGTGCCTTGTCGATGGTGGAAAGGCTTTTGGGAGTCAGGAGGTGAGTCACTCGCCGCAGAATACCCAGCCTCTGACCTGCTCTTGTAGCCACAGTATTTATATGGCTGGTCCAGTTAAGTTTCTGGTCAATGGTGACCCCCAGGATGTTGATGGTGGGGATTCAGCGATGGTAATGCCGTTGAATGTCAAGGGGAGGTGGTCAGACTCTCTCTTGTTGGAGATGGTCATTGCCTGGCACTTGTCTGGCACGAATGTTACCTGCCACTTATCAACCCAAGCCTGGATGTTGTCCAGGTCTTGCTGCATGCGGGCACGGACTGCTTCATTACCTGAGGGGTTGTGAATGGAACTGAACACTGTGCAGTCATCAGCGAACATCCCCATTTCTGACCTTATGATGGAGGGAAGGTCATTGATGAAGCAGCTGAAGATGGTTGGGCCTAGGACACTGCCCTGAGGAACTCCTGCAGCAATGGGGCTGAGATGATTGGCCTCCAACAACCACTACCATCTTCCTTTGTACTAAGTATGACTCCAGCCACTGGAGAGTTTTCCCCCTGATTCCCATTGACTTCAATTTTACTAGGGCTCCTTGGTGCCAAACCCGGTCAAATGCTGCCTTGATGTCAAGGGCAGTCACTCTCACCTCACCTCTGGAATTCAGCTCTTCTGTCCATGTTTGGATCAAGGCTGTAATGAGGTCTGGAGCCGAGTGGTCCTGGCGGAACCCAAACTGAGCATCGGTGAGCAGGTTATTGGTGAGTAAGTGCCGCTTGATAGCACTGTCGACGACACCTTCCATCACTTTGCTGATGATTGATAGTTGACTGATGGGGCGGTAATTGGTCGGATTGGATTTGTCCTGCTTTTTGTGGACAGGACATACCTGGGCAATTTTCCACATTGTCGGGTAGATACCAGTGTTGTAGCTGTACTGGAACAGTTTGGCTAGAGGGGCAGCTCGTTCTGGAGCACAAGTCTTCAGCACTACAGCCGGGATATTGTTGGGGCCCATAGCCTTTGCTGTATCCAGTGCACTCAGCCGTTTCTTGATATCACGTGGAGTGAATCGAATTGGCCGAAGACTGGCTTCTGTGATGGTGGGGATATCGGGAGGAGGCCGAGATGGATCATCCACTCGGCACTTCTGGCTGAAGATGGTCACGAGCTCTTCAATCTTGTCTTTTGCACTCAGGTGTTGGGCTCGGCCATCGATGAGTGTGGGGGATGTTCCTGGGGTCTCCTCCTCCTCAGTGGAAAAGGCCATGAAAATAGCTCATGGAGTATTGTGTTTTCTGGTGACAGTTGTCTAATATAAAAGTCGAGTTGTAATGGTGAATCTATATAAAACCTTAGTAAGACCACAGTCGGTGGACTGTTTGCAGTTGTGTGCTCCACACTATCGGAAGGATGTTGGTGGAATAGAGAGGGGACAGAGCAGATTTACTGACCGGTATGGGAAATACAAATATAAAGAAAGACTTGAAAAATTGGGGCTGTTTTCATTAGAATGGAGAAAATGACATGGTGATTTGATTGAGGTGTTAAAATTATGAAGGGATGGGGAGGAGTCGATGGGAAAAGACCTTTTCCAGTGATTGGAGGGTCCAGAGTGAGGGGACATAGATAGAAGATTAAGTAAAAGAGATTTACGACAGAGAAACTTCTTCACACTAAGAGTTGGGAGGCTGTGGAATGCTTCAGTGCTCCTATTGACGCAGAGGACCCCGATTTCCAGATTAAAAGGGGCCGATCCTCTGAATCAGGCAGGTATTTTGGACACCCGGCAGGAGGCCCCTTTCAAAATGGCGCAGGCCACATCACCGATGGACGGGACAGTTGCTGACTCCATTTTGAGGCCATTACCTCCCCATTAACAACAGGAGAAGGGGATGAAAATCACTCCCAGACAGAGAGAAACAGACAGAGCCAGATAGATAGAACAAGAGAAAGGGAGAACGATAGAGAAGCAGACTTGCGTCCTCTAATGGAGAAGGGTTCGTCAGTTGCTCTGGGCAACACTCTCTCCTGACAGGGATTCGGTCTCGTTGCAGATTAACTGTGGCGCGGGGGGAACTTTAAAGCTCTCTGCGACAGTGTCAATTACAGGGAGATTCTCTGCATGTCCTGCCCTCAGACCCATCCTGAGACCCTCCTCTCAGTCTTCACACTGAGACCCGACAAGGGAGAACCAGGCAGAATGTAGAAAGTTCAGAGGGGAAGTGAGAAAGGAAATAAGAGGGGCATAGAGAGAGTATGAGAATAGACTGGCGACCAACATAAAAGGGAATACAAAAGTCTTCGACGGGCACGTAAACAGTAAACGGGTAGTAAGAGGAGGGGTGGGGCCGATTAGGGACCATAAAGGAGATCTACTCATGGAGGGAGTGCAACGAAGGTTCACCACACTGATTCCTGGGATGGCAGGACTGTCGTATGAGGAGAGATTGGGTCGACTCGGCCTGTATTCACTCGAGTTTAGAAGAATGAGAGGGGATCTCATTGAAAAGTATAAAATTCTGACAGGGCTCGACAGACTGGATGCGGGGAGGATGTTTCCCCTGGCTGGGGGGGTCTAGAACGAGGGGTCACAGTCTCAGGATACGGGGTAGGACATTTAGGACTGAGATGAGGAGAAATTTCTTCACTCAGAGGGTGGTGAACCTGTGGAATTCTCTACCACAGAAGGCTGTGGAGGTCAAGTCACTGAATATATTTAAGAAGGAGCTGGATAGATTTCCAGACACAAAAGGCATCAAGGGGTATGGGGAGAGAGCGGGAATATGATATTGAGATAGAGGATCAGCCATGATCATTTTGAATGGCGGAGCAGGCTGGAAGGGCCGAATGGCCTACTCCTGCTCCTATTTTCTAAATCGTGTTTAACTAACCTGATAGAGTTTTTTGATGGGGTAACAGAGAGCGTAGATGAGGGCAATGCAGTTGATATGGTGAGTCTGGACTTTCAAAAGGCGTTTGATAAAGTGCCGCATGATAGGCTTATCATCAAGATTGTGGGATAAAGGGGGCAGCAGCAACATGGATACAGAATTGGTTCAGTGACAGGAAACAGAGAGTAGTGGTGAACGGTTGTTTTTCGGACTGGAGGGAGGTGTACAGTGGTGTTCCCCAGGGGTCAGTGCTGGGACCACTGCTTTTCTTGATATATATTAATGACTTGGACTTGGGTGTACAGGGCACAATTTCAAAATTTGCAGATGACGCAAAACTTGGAAGGGTAGTGAACAGTGAGGAGGATAGTGATAGACTTCAAGAGGAGATGGACAGGCTGGTGGAATGGGCGGACACGTGGCAGATGAAATTTAATGCAGAAAAATGCAAAGTGATACATTTCGGTAGGAAGAATGAGGAGAGGCAATATAAACTAGAGGGCACAACTCTAAAAGGGGTACAGGAACAGAGAGATCGGGGGGTATATGTACACAAATCGTTGAAGGTGACAGGGCAGGTTGAGAAAGTGGTTAAAAAAGCATACGGGATCCTGGGCTTTATAAATAGAGGCATAGAGTACAAAAGCAAGGAAGTCATGATGAACCTTTATAAAACACTGGTTCGACCACAACTGGAGTATTGTGTCCAGTTCTGGGCACCGCACTTTAGGAAGGATGTGAAGGCCTTGGAGAGGGTGCAGAAGAGATTTACTTGAATGGTTCCAGGGATGAGGGACTTTAGT
Source organism: Heptranchias perlo (assembly GCF_035084215.1). Classification (NCBI taxonomy): domain Eukaryota; kingdom Metazoa; phylum Chordata; class Chondrichthyes; order Hexanchiformes; family Hexanchidae; genus Heptranchias; species Heptranchias perlo. The sequence continues at coordinate 2,620,092 of NC_090331.1, forward strand.
TACGTGGACAGACTGGAGAAGCTGGGATTGTTCTCCTTGGAACAGAGACGGTTGCGAGGAGATTTGATCGAGGTGTTCAAAATCATGAAGGGTCTAGACAGAGTAGATAGAGAGAAACTGTTCCCATTGGCGGAAGGGTCAAGAACCCTCCGACAGTGCAGCGCTCCCTCAGTACTGACCCTCCGACAGTGCAGCGCTCCCTCAGTACTGACCCTCCGACAGTGCAGCACTCCCTCAGTATTGACCCTCCGACAGTGCAGCGCTCCCTCAGTACTGACCCTCCGACAGTGCAGCACTCCCTCAGTACTGACCCTCCGACAGTGCGAGGTCAAACCCAGACCTCCTTTAAGATGCTCCTTCTTTGACTCAGGTTTTTCTCACCTGTCCTCATTTCTCCGTCTTTGGGTCAGTGTCAGTTTCTGTGTGATTGTTTTCTTGTGAAGCACCTTGGGACGTTTTACTATGTTAAAGTCGCTTTATAAATGCACGTTGTTGCATTTAATGCTTCCGTGCTGGAGTGGGGCTTCACTAAGATGGACCTTACAGTTGAAAGGGCTCCTATACTCACTGTCTGCGGTAAGGTATCTGGTGCTCAGATGTTTGTCCAGCACATGGAGTGAGTGCCTTCAGGTGAGAGGCCTGTGGAATGCAAACAATGTGCTCCAATCGGTGTTCCGTTGCTAATGTGTCTGTGGAACTGTACCCCAGTGAGAGTCAGTGTCTGTGGAACTGTACCCCAGTGAGAGTCAGTGTCTGTGGAACTGTACCCCAGTGAGAGATAGTGTCTGTGGAACTGTACCCCAGTAAGAGTCAGTGTCTGTGGAACTGTACCCCAGTGAGAGTCAGTGTCTGTGGAACTGTCCCCCAGTGAGAGTCAGTGTCTGTGGAACTGTCCCCCAGTGAGAGTCAGTGTCTGTGGAACTGTCCCCCAGTGAGAGTCAGTGTCTGTGGAACTGTACCCCAGTGAGAGTCAGTGTCTGTGGAACTGTACCCCAGTGAGAGTCAGTGTCTGTGGAACTGTACCCCAGTGAGAGTCAGTGTCTGTGGAACTGTACCCCAGTGAGAGTCAGTGTCTGTGGAACTGTACCCCAGTGAGAATCAGTGTCTGTGAACTGCACCCCAGTGAGAGTCAGTGTCTGTGGAACTGTACCCCAGTGAGAATCAGTGTCTGTGGAACTGTGCCCCAGTGAGAGTCAGTGTCTGTGGAACTGTATCCGAGTGAGAATCAGTGTCTGTGGAACTGTACCCCAGTGAGAGCCAGTGTCTGTGGAACTGGACTCCAGTGAGAGTCAGTGTCTGTGGAACTGTACCCCAGTGAGAGTCAGTGTCTGTGGAACTGGACTCCAGTGAGAGTCAGTGTCTGTGGAACTGGACTCCAGTGAGAGTCAGTGTCTGTGGAACTGCACCCCAGTGAGAGTCAGTGTGTGGAACTGTGCCCCAGTGAGAGTCAGTGTCTGTGGAACTGTATCCGAGTGAGAATCAGTGTCTGTCGAACTGTACCCCAGTGAGAGTCAATGTGTGGAACTGTACCCCAGTGAGAGTCAGTGTCTGTGGAACTGTACCCCAGTGAGAGTCAGTGTCTGTGGAACTGTACCCCAGTGAGAGTCAGTGTCTGTGGAACTGTACCCCAGTGAGAGTCAGTGTCTGTGGAACTGTACCCCAGTGAGAATCAGTGTCTGTGGAACTGTGCCCCAGTGAGAGTCAGTGTCTGTGGAACTGTATCCGAGTGAGAATCAGTGTCTGTGGAACTGTACCCCAGTGAGAGCCAGTGTCTGTGGAACTGGACTCCAGTGAGAGTCAGTGTCTGTGGAACTGTACCCCAGTGAGAGTCAGTGTCTGTGAACTGCACCCCAGTGAGAGTCAGTGTGTGGAACTGTGCCCCAGTGAGAGTCAGTGCCAGTGGAACTGTACCCCAGTGAGAGTCAGTGTCTGTGGAACCCATCTCACTGTGTGCCTGGTTGTTGAGACTCCTGCAGGATGTGGGGTCTGTCGTTTCCTCGGCTGATGGTGTGAGTGACTGACCTGGTGTACTGAGATCTCACAGCTCCCTCTGCTGCCCTGGTTTAGAAGGGCCTGTGAGTGGGATGTTGGGTCTTGTGTGACGAGCTGGGCTGACCGCAGACCCTCTCGCAGCTTTACCGATCATACCAGACTCACTATGTCTCTGGTATGACTTGAGAGCGGGCGGGGGGAGAGCTTAACTTGGCCTTTTTATTAACAATACCCAGGTGAAGGACTGAGGGACACAATGTGGGACACCCCGAGATGGGATCGAGGAGGAGAGATGGTGAGATAAGGCAGGGTGCAGTGAGCTCGTAGCACCGAGCTCGTGGACTGCAGGAGGAGAGAGGAGACTGAGGCAGGTTCATGGTCTGAGAAAGACTGAGTTTGAGGAGGAGGCAGTGCAGTGAGGCTTAATTTCTACACAATATGATCAAGATTAGTGAGTTAAATTTTGAGTGTACAGGATTGCGGTGGTGATATTCCTGGACAAGTAATCCAGAGAACGTGAGTCCAAATTCCACCGTTTGAGAATTTGAATTCAGTCAAATTAAAAATCTGGTCTCAGTAAAAGTGACCGTGAAACTGTCGGATTGTCGTAAAAACCCAACTGGTTCACTAACGTCCTTTAGGGAAGGAAACCTGCCATCCTTACCCGGTCTGGGCCGAAATGTGACTCCAGACCCACAGCAATGGAGTTGACTCTTAACTGCCCCCTGAGGGGGCCCCTCAGTGGTAACAAACCAGCTATCCAGTGGTTCAAGAAGGCGGCTCTCCACCATCTTCCCGGGGTACCCGGGGATGGGCAATAAATGCCGGCCCTGCCAGTGACTCCCACATCCCCAGAATGATTTTTTTAAAATCCCAAAGCGCTTCCCACATCCAATTACAGTGATGACACTGGGAACGCTTTCTCCCTGCACCGCAATGGATTATTCCCTCCTATCCATGTCGCTACCTCGATCCTGTGGCCACTCTTCACGTGCGAGCCTAAACAATGACTATCGGCGAGCTATTCCGCTTTGGGGAGCATCGTTGCTGGTTCAAAGCCTGTCAGAGGCTGGGTATTCTGCAGCGAGTGACTCACCTCCTGACTCCCCAAAGCCTTTCCAACATCTATAAGGCACAAGTCAGGAGTGTGATGGAATACTCTCCACTTGCCTGGATGAGTGCAGCTCCAACAACACTCAAGAATCTCAATGTTATCGAATGCTTTTAGCATTTTACACACCTCGATCAGTTCGCCCATCAACCTAATAAACTCAAGGGAATACAAACCTAGTTTATGTAAGCGTATCCTGGTGATTTAACCCAGAGTGGCAGCAGCAGCTCTTTAAAAGCTACTGCTCTCCAGATGTCACACCCTGATAATTGGTGCTGGTGCAAATGCACAACTTCACCAAACGTGGGAAATCGGGCTGCTCACTCCAGCGGTGCAGGGAGCCAGCATTCCCTGGCTTCTTCCGGCAGGGAAGATGATGCAGGAAGGCAGCATTCCTGGTGTTGTTCCAGCAGGGATGGTGCTCTGGGGAATCAGCGGTCCCGGTGTTGTTCCAGCTACAACACTGGCATCCACCCGACAATGTGGAAAATTGCCCAGGTATGTCCTGTCCATAAAAAGCAGGACAAATCCAATCCGGCCAATTACCGCCCCTTCAGTCTACTCTCAATCATCAGCAAAGTGATGGAAGGTATCATCGACAGTGCTATCAAGCAGCACTTACTCACCAATAACCTGCTCACCGATGCTCAGTTTGGGTTCCGTCAGGACCACTCGGCTCCAGACCTCATTACAGCCTTGGTCCAAACATGGACAAAAGAGCTGAATTCCAGAGGTGAGGTGAGAGTGACTGCCCTTGACATCAAGGCAACATTTGACTGAGTTTGGCACCAAGGAGCCCTAGTAAAATTGAAGTCAATGGGAACCAGGGGGAAAACTCTCCAGTGGCTGGAGTCATACCTAGCACAAAGAAAGATGGTAGTGGTTGTTGGAGGCCAATCATCTCAGCCCCAGGACATTACTGCAGGAGTTCCTCAGGGCAGTGTCCTAGGCCCAACCATCTTCAGCTGCTTCATCAATGACCTTCCCTCCATCATAAGGTCAGAAATGGGGATGTTCGCTGATGACTGCACAGTGTTCAGTTCCATTCGCAACCCCTCAGATAATGAAGCAGTCCGAGCCTGCATGCAGCAAGACCTGGACAACATCCAGGCTTGGGCTGATAAGTGGCAAGTAACATTCGCGCCAGAAAAGTGCCAGGCAATGACCATCTCCAACCAGAGAGAGTCTAACCACCTCCCCTTGACATTCAACGGCATTACCATCGCCGAATCCCCCACCATCAACATCCTGGGGGTCACCATTGACCAGAAACTTAACAGGACCAGCCATATAAATACTGTGGCTACAATAGCAGGTCAGAGGCTGGGTATTCTGCAGCGAGTGACTCACCTCCTGACTCCCCAAAGCCTTTCCACCATCTACAAGGCACAAGTCAGGAGTGTGATGGAATACTCTCCACTTGCCTGGATGAGTGCAGCTCCAAGAACACTCAAGAAGCTCGACACCATTCAAGATAAAGCAGCCCGCTTGATTGGCACCCCATCCACCACCCTAAACATTCACTCCCTTCACCACCGGCGCACTGTGGCTGCAGTGTGTACCGTCCACAGGATGCACTGCAGCAACTCGCCAAGGCTTCTTCGACAGCACCTCCCAAACCCGCGACCTCTACCACCTAGAAGGACAAGAGCAGCAGGCACATGGGAACAACACCACCTGCACGTTCCCCTCCAAGTCACACACCATCCTGACTTGGAAATATATCGCCGTTCCTTCATCGTCGCTGGGTCAAAATCCTGGAACTCCCTTCCTAACAGCACTGTGGGAGAACCGTCACCACACGGACTGCAGCAGTTCAAGAAGGCGGCTCACCACCACCTTCTCAAGGGTAATTAGGGATGGGCAATAAATGCCGGCCTTGCCAGCGACGCCCACATCCCATGAACGAATAAAAAAAAAGTTGGGATGGAAGTGCAGGGAGCCAGCGTTCCCGGTGTTGTTCCTGTTGGGATGGCGGTGCAGGGAGCCAGCGTTCCCGGTGTTGTTCCAGTTGGGATGGCGGTGCAGGGAGCCAGCGTTCCCGGTGTTGTTCCTGTTGGGATGGCGGTGCAGGGAGCCAGCGTTCCCAGTGTTGTTCCAGTTGGGATGGCGGTGCAGGGAGCCAGCGTTCCCGGTGTTGTTCCTGTTGGGATGGCGGTGCAGGGAGCCAGCGTTCCCAGTGTTGTTCCAGTTGGGATGGCGGTGCAGGGAGCCAGCGTTCCCGGTGTTGTTCCTGTTGGGATGGCAGTGCAGGGAGCCAGCGTTCCCAGTGTTGTTCCAGTTGGGATGGCGGTGCAGGGAGCCAGCGTTCCCGGTGTTGTTTCAGTTGGGATGGCGGTGCAGGGAGCCAGCGTTCCCGGTGTTGTTTCAGTTGGGATGGCGGTGCAGGGAGCCAGCGTTCCCGGTGTTGTTCCAGTTGGGATGGCGGTCCCTGAACGTGTGGCTCAGCTCAACAGAAAGTTTCCCGTGAACTACAAAATCAATGATTGCGGGACCCCCAAGCCTGTGCGTAATCCTCTCCTCACCTGATATCCACCATTGCTCCCTCTCCAGTGCATCACTGGATGGTGATCAGGTGGGGGAACCTTGGCTGATTTCTCCCCTCCCTCACCGAGGGACATTGAGCCAATTGTAGCCTCTCCTTTTTGTAGCCCCCCAACTGAGAACAGTTAACGAGCACAGACCAGGGATGAAACAACAACAACTTGCATTTATTTTGTGCCTTTAATGTAGTAAAACATCCCAGGGCGTTTCACAGGAGCGATTATCAAACAAAATTTGACACCGAGCCACAAAAGGAGATATTAGGACAGGTGATAGTTTTAAGGAGCTTCTTAAAGGAGGAGAGAGAAGTAGAGAGGTGGAGAGATTTGGGGAGGGAATTCCCGAGCTCAGGGTCTCTACGGCTGAATGTCCGGCCACCAATGGTGGAGTGACTAAAATCGGGGAGTACTGTAAGTCCTCCTGCGTTTCTTTCCATTGCCTGGGTTAAACCCTCCCTGGGCTAGACCCCTCCCCAGTTAGACCCTTCCCGGGTTACACATGAATCTGTGTGTGCTTTAGGGACATGAGTTTATTTAATGAATTTTTTGCAGTTTGACAGGATACAGTTGGTGTAAACTTGCTGATGGCTGGCAACATTCTTCAGATTCCATTCACCAAATGACTATCTCACTCAAACTCTATTCTCCCTCATGAATTTTAACCCGCTCCCTTCATTATAGGATTGTCGAGTCAGTGTCCTCCCCATTGGGTCTATGCAAATCCTTCACTTCTGTCCCAAACAGGGCTGTATCCCTGTATTTATAACATATACAGGGTCCTGCATGTCCTGCATGGCTTCTCTTCCCATTCCCACTCCCGCACCATTACCTCTGGAGTCCCCCAAGGATCTACCCTTGGCCCCTCCTATTTCTTATCTACCTGCTGTCCATCATCAGATTCCACACGTACGCTGACGACACCCAGCTCTACCTCACCATCACCTCCCTCGACCCCTCCAATGTCTCTCATTCGTCGCACTGCTTGTCTGACATCCAGTACTGGATGAGCAGAAATTTCCTCCAACTAAATATTGGGAAGACCAAAGCAGGCCGTCTTTGGTCATCGCCACAAACTCCGTTCCCGAGCCACCGACTCCATCCCTCTTCCTGGACATTGTCTGAGGCTGAACCAGACCGTTCGCAACCTTGGCGTCCTATTTGACCCTGCGACGAATTTCTGACCCCATATCCGCTCCATCACCGAGACCCGTCCCAAGACCGCCGACTTCCACCTCCATAACATCACCAACATCTGCGTTAGTCTCCCTGCCGTTCCATTGGTGGAGATTCTGGCTCGGAGTGGACGGTGGGGTTGCGGGAACCGAAGGAGAGGTGGAGATGGCCGTAATCCGTGTACATGTGGTGGCCGTGTAGATGGGAAGAGCCAGTCATGATCTAGAACTTTTGACACTGAGGACCAGACTCTGCCAACCAGACCAGAGGCTCAAGGGTTGTTTGTGCTTACATTTATCGGCCTCTTCCTCTTCTCAATCAGGGAATGCGCCCTAAAGGAATAGCCATCCTCACCTCTTGTACGAGGGATATCACAGCCAACAATCAACGAGAATAACGAGGAGGCCTGGCCGGGGGCCGGGGGGTGGGGTACACAGAAATGGAGAACTACCTCACAGAACGAACGGACCAGAAAGCACGGACGGTATAGGAGATGGACAGGGCTGTGGAAGACACAAAAAAACATACCGGAAATAACGGGGAACCAAGGTTCGAATGAAAGTGAGGAACGTAAAGTAATTAAGATTAGTAAAGAAAAAGTACTGGAGAAATTAATGGGAACTAAAAAATAGACCAATCTATTAGAGTTTTTTGAGGATGTAACTAGCAGGGTAGATAAAGGGGAACCAGTGGGTGTCGTATATTTGGATTTTCAAAAGGCATTCGATAAGGTGCCACATAAAAGGTTGTTACACAAGATAAGGGCTCATGGGATTGGGGGTAATATATTAGCATGGATAGAGGATTGGTTAAAGGACAGAAAACAGAGAGTAGGAATAAACGGGTCATTCTCGGGTTGGCAGGCTGTAACTAGTGGGGTGCCGCAGGGATCAGTGCTTGGGCCTCAGCTATTTACAATCTATATTAATGACTTAGATGAAGGGACCGAGTGTAATGTATCCAAGTTTGCTGACGATACAAAGCTAGGTGGGAAAGTAAGCTGTGAGGAGGACACAAAGAGTCTGCAAAGGGATATAGACAGGTTAAGTGAGAGGGCAAGAAGGTGGCAGATGGAGTATAATGTGGGGAAATGTGAGATTATTCATTTTGGCAGGAAGAATAGAAAAGCAGAATATTTTTTAAAAGGTGAGAGACTAAGAAGACAGATGGATTTGGGTGTCCTTGTACACAAATCACAGAAAGTTAGCATGCAGGTACAGCAAGCAATTAGAAAGGCAAATGGCAGTTAGCCTTTATTGCAAGGGGGTTGGAGTATAAGAATAAGGACGTCTCGCTGCAATTATATCGGGTTCTGGTGAGACCTCATCTGGAGCACTGTGTACAGTTTTGGTCTCCTTATCTAAGGAAGGATATACTTGCCTTGTGGATGCTGCTTTATTGTTACCAACTCCCAGTCAACGTAGGCTCTGTAAATATCCAAAGATGTGTCGTTTGCTGCCAAGCACAAGGTACGACAAAAGACCCTGATTCCCATGGCCACAGAAAGTGCAGCCACTGGTCACGTTTAGCTGTGGCTCAGTGGGTGTCATTCTCGCCCCTGAGTCAGGAGGTCGTGGGTTCAAACCCCACTCCAGAGACTTAAGCACAAAATTCAGGCTGACATTCCCAGTGCAGTACTGAGGGAGTGGTGCATTGTTGGAGGTGTCGTCTTTCGGATGAGACATTAAACCTCTCAGGTGGACGTAAAAGATTCCATGGGACTATTTGGAAGAAGAGCAGGGGAGTTCTCCCTGGTGTCCTGGCCAATATTTATCCCTCAACCATCATCACTAAAAACAGATTCTCTGGTCATTATCACATTGTTTGTGGGATCTTGCTGTGCACAAATTGGTCTGCTGTATTTCCTACATTACAACAGTGACTACACTTCAAAAGTGCATCATTGGCTGTAAAGTGCTTTGGGACATCCTGAGGCGGTGAAAACCGTGATAGAAATGCCAGTCCTTTCTTTTACACAGCGAGAGGCCAGCCGCTGGAAACGGGGCTTCCCGGGAGGCTGTTTGTGGGATCAGGACCTTCGTAAGGAACGACCAGATTGTGTACTGGGGAGGGGGGGGATTCTGGGCAGGGTTGGGATTCTGGGGGGGGGGATTCTGGGGGGGGGTTGGGATTCTGGGAGGGTGGGATCTCTACCAGCCAAACATATCCCGGGACTGTGGCCATTTCTGCACCCAAGGACTCTGAATCGCAGCTCCCGGATCCTGCCAAACCCCTGTGGGTGAAGTTATGTGGAGAGACTGGAGAAGCTGGGATTGTTCTCCTTACAGCAGAGAAGGTGAAGGGGAGATTTGATCGAGGTGTTCAAAATCGTGAGGGGTTTTGATAGAGTAAATAAGGAGAAACTGTTTCCAGTGGCAGGAGGGTCGGTAACCAGAGGACACAGATTTAAGGTGATCGGCAAAAGAGCCAGAGGGGAGATGAGAATTTTTTAATGATCTGGAATGCGCTGCCTGAAAGGGCGGTGGAAGCAGATTGAATAGTAACTTTCATAGAATCATAGAAAGGTTACAGCACGGAAGGAGGCCATTTGGCCCATTGAGTCCGTGCCAGCTCTATGCAAAAGCAATCCAGCTAGTCTCACTCCCCCGTCCTTACCCCGTAGCCCTGCAATTTTTTTTCCTTTCAAGTATTTATCCAGTTCCCTTTTGAAGGCCATGATTGAATCTGCATCCACCACCCCCTCGGGCAGTGCATTCCAGATCCTAACCACTCGCTGTGTAAAAAAGTTTTTCCTCATGTCACCTTTGGTTCTTTTGCCAATCACCTTAAATCTATGTCCTCTGGTTCTTGACCCTTCCGCCAATGGGAACAGTTTCTCTCTATCTACTCTTGTCTCGACCCTTCATGATTTTGAACACCTCGATCAAATCTCCTCTCAACCGTCTCTGTTCCAAGGAGAACAATCCCAGCTTCTCCAGTCTATCCACGTAACCAAAGTCCCTCATCCCTGGAATCATTCTCGTTCTAAAAGAGAATTGGTTAAAGACTTGAAAAGGAGAAATTTACAGGGCTATGGGAAAAGGGCAGGCAGGAATGGGACTAATTGGGAAGCTCTTTCATAGAGCCAGCATTGGCACGATGGGCTGAATGGCCTCCCACTGTGCTGTATCATTCTATGACTCTGTGTTCTATGCAGTCTGCCCAGAGCCTGGCCACAATAACCCCACTGTTCCTAACCGTGTCTTACTCAGCAATAAGCCGAGTAAACAAACGGTTTTACCCAGTTCCTGTCCAGAGGTTTCTGTGTATATATTCAACAAAATAAATACAGGATTACAGTGATGAAACACTCTCCGCTAAGAGGGGCACAGAGTCTCAATCCCCAGTTCAAAACATCCAGCAACTTCTATATATATCCTTTTAAATAAATACAGACTCCCCTCTCACCGATGGGCTTGGAGCCGAAACCGCATTGTTCAGCGAGGCACTGACCCACACCAATCAGCACTTTCAAACAAATACAGCCTCAGCGCGTTTGATGTTGTCTACATGGATTTTAGCAAGGCTTTTGACAAGGTCCCACACGGCAGACTGGTCAGAAAAGTAAAAGCCCATGGGATCCAAGGGAAAGTGGCTAGTTGGATCCAAAATTGGCTCAGTGGCAGGAAGCAAAGTGTAATGGTCGACAGGTGTTTTTGCAACTGGACGGCTGTTTCCAGTGGGGTTCCGCAGGGCTCAGTACTCGGTCCCTTGCTTTTTGTGGTATAAATGATTTGGACTTGAATGTGGGGGGGCTTGATCAAGAAGTTTGCAGATGATACAAAGATTGGCCGTGTGGTTGATAGTGAGGAGGAAAGCTGTAGACTGCAGGAAGATATCAATGGACTGGTCAGGTGGGCAGAAAAGTGGCAAATGGAATTCAATCCGGAGAAGTTTGAGGTAATGCATTTGGGGAGGGCAAACAAGGCAAGGGAATACACAATAAATGGGAGGATACTGAGAGGTGTAGAGGAACAAAGTGACCTTGGAGTGCATGTCCACAGATCCCTGAAGGTAGCAGGACAGGTAGATAAGGTGGTTAAAAAGGCAAAGGGGATACTTTCCTTTATTAGCCGAGGCATAGAATATAAGAGCAGGGAGGTTATGCTGGAATTGTATAAAACACTAGTTAGGCCACAGCTTGAGCACTGTGTACAGTTCTGGTCACCACATTACAGGAAAGATGTGATTGCACTAGAGAGGGTGCAGAGGAGATTTACGAGGATGTTGCCAGGACTGGAGAATTTTAGCTATGAGGAAAGATTGGATAGGCTGGGGTTGTTTTCTTTGGAACAGAGGAGGCTGATGGGAGATTTAATTGAGGTGTATAAAATTATGAGGGGCCCAGATAGAGTGGATAGGAAGGACCTATTTCCCTTAGCAGAGGGGTCAGTGACCAGGGGGTATAGATTTAAAGTAATTGGTAGAAGGATTAGAGGGGAGCTGAGGAGAATTTTTTTCACCCAGAGGGTGGTGGGGGTCTGGAACTCACTGCCTGAGAGGGTGGGAGAGGCAGAAACCCTCAACTCATTTAGAAAGTACCTGGATGTGCACCTGAAGTGCCGAAACCCACAGGGCTACGGACCAAGTGCTGGAAAGTGGGATTAGGCTGGGTGGCTCATTTTCAGTCTGCATGGACACGATGGGCCGAATGGCCTCCTTCTGTGCCGTAACTTCTATGATTCCATAACTCTATGACGTGACCGTCACCAGCAGGGCCTGAGCAGGTGGTGACAGTGGCCATTCTCCTTCCAGCGTTTTTTGATATAGCTGAGGGGCCTGATAGGCCACTTCAGAGGGCAGACGAGAATCAATCATGTTCACCCATCACCCCTGTGCCCGCAGGCCGAACTTGGCTCCGGTCCGGCAACGGCTCAATTTTACAATTCTCATCCATGTGCTCAAATCCCTCCCTCTCTCTGTAACCTCCTCCAGCCCTACAACCCTCCGAGATCTCTGCGCTCCTCCAATTCTGACCTCTTGCGCATTCCCCGAGTTTAACCAACCCACCATTGGCGGCCGTGCCTTCAGCTACCTGGGCCCTAAGCTCTGGAATTCCCTCCCTAAACCTCTCCGCCTCTCTCTCCTCCTTAAGTTGTTCCTTAAAACCTCCCTCTTTGATCGAGCTTTTGATCACCTGTCCTAATATCTCCTTATGTGGCTCGGTGTCAAATTTTGTCAGATTTACGCTCCTGTGAAGCGCCTTGGGACGTTTTACTATGTTAAAGGCACTGTGTAAATGCAAGTTTGTTGTTATTCCATCCCTGGCCTGTGCTCATTAACTGTTCTCAGGCACGGCATCAAAACATGGGGCGGGGCTATAATTAGCCTCAATGTCCCTCGGTGAGGGAGGGGAGAAATCAGCCATGGATCGCCCTCCTGATCACCGTCCAGTGATGTGCTGGAGAGGGAGCAATGGTGGGTATCGGGTGGGGAGAGGATTACGCACAGGTTTGGGCGTCTCCCTACAACCAATTACTCTGCTGACACTCAGTGCCTGAAACCACGTGTGTTTGGGCACTGGATGCCAGAAGGTGACTGGCAATCATGGACCCCTTACCCCAGGAACAGTCAGTACCTTCGAGAGACGGGGAGAGAGGAATCAATTCATGAATCATTGGTGGGAAAGCACTCAGAATATCGTGTACAGTCAGAGACTCGAGAGAGGTTCAACCTTCGTCCTCTATGATTGTTCTCCTGAGAACAGAGAAGGTTAAGGGGAGATTTGATCGAGGTGTTCAAAATCATGAAGGGTTTTGTTAGAGTAAATAAGGAGAAACCGTTTCCAGTGGCAGGAGGGTCGGTAACCAGAGGACACAGATTTAAGGTAATCGGCAAAAAAGGGGAGATGAGGAGAATTTTTTTACGCAGCGAGTTGTTCTGATCTGGAATGCGCTGCCTGAAAGGGCGGTGGAAGCAGATTCAATAATAAGTTTCAAAAGGGAATTGGATAAATACTTGAAAAGGAAAAATGTACAGGGAAAAGAGCAGGGAGAGTGGGACTAATTGGATAGCTCTTTCAAAGAGCCGGCACAGGCCACGATGGGGCGAATGGCCTCCTCCTGTGCTGTAAAATTCTATGATCCTATGAGTGATGGTCGCCACAGTACAAACAGGATATTGCAGCAATTGAAAGAATACAGAAGGGAGCAACCAGAATGATTGAGGTGACGGAGGGATTGGATTATGAGGAGGATTGACTAGTGTTGGACTGTCGGTCTCTGGGTCTGCGTTCTCCAGACCAGGAACAGCCCCTCCGCCATTGGCGTGGGCTCGATGAATGTCAGACACTTCTGCCCGAACCTTCCGCTCACTGATACCCGGCCTCTGAGCGTGCCTGGGACAGACACACTCTCTCATGTTAAGGGCAAACTAATCTCTGCAAATACACTGAAATAAATAAACAGCGAAGGGATAACATTTAAAATAAACCATGCACGTTAAGATAACAGCAGGGCACTGTGAGGGCATTAACTGTTAACATCTCACAGGGAGCCCGGTGAGACAGAGTGAGAGAGGACATCGTGAGGGATCGGAGTGTGGTGCATAGGATAGTCACTTAGAGGAGGGAGAACAACAACTACTTGCATTTATATAGCACCTTTCACACACTGAAACCTCCCAAGGTGCTTCACAGGAGCGATTATCAAACAAAATTAGACGCTGAGCCAAATAATGAGATATTAGGACAGGTGACCAAAAGCTTGGTCAAAGAGGTAGGTTTTAAGGGGCGTCTTAAAGGAGGAGAGAGAGAGAGGGGGAGAGGTTTAGGGAGGGAATTCCAGAGCTTAGGGCCCAGGCAGCTGAAGGCACGGCCGCCAATGGAGCGATTAAAATCAGGGATGCGCAGAGATCTCGGAGGGTTGTAGGGCTGGAAGAGGTTACAGAGATAGGGAGAGGGGCGAGGGCCATGGAGGGAGTGGAACACAAGGATGAGAATTTTAAAATTGAGGTGTTCCCGGACTGGTAGCCGATGTAGGTCAGCGAGCACAGTGGGTGATGAGTGAACAGGACTTGGTGCGAGTTAGAGTACGGGCAACACAGATTGGGTTGAGCTCAAGTTTACAGAGGGTGGAAGATGGGAGACCGGCCAGGAAAAATTGGAATAGTCAAGTCTAGAGGTAACAAAGGCACCGATGAGGGTTTCAGCAGATGTTTGAGGCGAGACTGAGGGAGGGAGGAGACCCACAGTTTGAGGGGAGACTGGGGGAGGGGAGGAGTCCCACAGCTTGAGGGGAGGCTGAGGGAGGGGAGGAGACCCATAGTTTGAGGGGAGACTGAGGGAGGGGAGGAGTCCCACAGTTTGAGGGGAGACTGAGGGAGGGGAGGAGTCCCACAGTTTGAGGGGAGACTGAGGGAGGGGAGGAGTCCCACGGGTTGGAGCCCTGGGTAAGAATGGGTTCGAGTAGGAGACGGTGCGATGGGTTTTGGTTTCAACACAGTGAGGATGGGGGGAGTGGGAAGGGTGAGTCAGACGGGGGATTTGGTGATTGAGAGGGACAAGAGAGGAAATTTTGGAGGTGTGCTGACCAGCATAATATCGCTCAAAGAGACAGAGGGAGAGAACAAGCCTCACTAGTGTTTGGCAATAGTCCAGTGTCTGGTCAGCTCATGGTGACAATCAGCGAACCCACATTAGCCTCAAACGTACCTGCGCGATGTTTACAAGGGGCTAATTGGCTGTAATCAGACACTGAGCTACTTTTGGGAAGGTTAAAAACAAACTCTAAACTGGGATGAGATTAGGCCACAAACCAGAGCTTTTAGAAAAATCCTGGAGCCAGAAAGGTCTCCTGCGGATTGGATATTTATTGCACTGCTCCAGGCACACTGAGCAATCTACTGATCGAATCTTAGTGAGTGTACAGGCAAATTACAGGGGCAGAAGGGGCATGGAGAGGAGATGGGGCAGTCAGCACTGTCAGAGAAATAGGTGGGGAGAGTCCATGATAGGGGAGAGTGTACATGGGCTGTGGGAGGAGATTAAATGGGTGGGGAGAGTCTGTGATAGGGGAGAGTGGACATGGGCTGTGGGGGGACATTAAATGGGTGGGGAGAGTCTGTGATAGGGGAGAGTGTACATGGGCTGTGGGAGGAGATTAAATGGGTGGGGAGAGTCTGTGATAGGGGAGAGTGGACATGGGCTGTGGGAGGAGATTAAATGGGTGGGGAGAGTCTATGATAGGGGAGAGTGTACATGGGCTGTGGGGGGAGATTAAATGGGTGGGGAGAGTCTATGATAGGGGAGAGTGTACATGGGCTGTGGGGGGAGATTAAATGGGTGGGGAGAGTCTATGATAGGGGAGAGTGTACATGGGCTGTGGGGGGAGATTAAATGGGTGGGGAGAGTCTGTGATAGGGGAGAGTGCACATGGGCGGGTTGGCAGGGCGGGGGTGAAGGTGCCCGTGGCAAACCCGAATAAACAAAACTTACCGTTTCCGAGACAATCGCATGTTGACTGATGATGATTAACGTCCTCTCCGGGTTTCGCGCCCGGCAGCGAGTCTGATTGACAGGGCGGCTGCCCCGTCAGAAGCTGCAACACGAGCGGGGGGGTGGGGGGAGAGAAAGAGAGAGAGCGAGACATCATCCAGCGATGGAACAGAAGATCGGGGGAGGAGAGGGGAAGATCAAGCGGGAGGGGGGCAGATCGGGGGAGGGGTGAAGATCGGGGGGGAGGGGGGAAGATCGGGGGGGAGAGGGAAAGATCGGGGGCAGGGGGAGATCGGAGAGGAGAAGGGAAGATCAAGCGGGAGGGGGGAAGATCAAGGGGGAGAGGGGAAGATCGGGGGAAGGGGGAGAGGGGAAGATCGGGGGAGGGGGAAGATCGGTGGGGAGAGGGCAAGATTGGGGGGAGGGAGGAGATCAGGGGGAGGGGGGAGATCGGGGAGGAGAGGGGAAGATCGGGGGGAATAGGGATGAGGGGAAGATCGGGGAGGGGGAGATCAGGGGAGGAGAGGGGAAGATTGGAGGGGACAATCAGGGGGGAGAGGGGAAGATTAGGGGGGAGAGGGAAGATCGGGGGGTTGAAGAAGGAGACATGGGGGGGTGAAGAGGGAGACATCGGGGGGAAATGGGGGGGTGAAGAGGGGGACATCGGGGGGAAATCAGGGGGGGTGAAGAGGGGGACATCAGTGGGGGGTGAAGAGGGGGACATCAGTGGGGGGTGAAGAGGGGGACATCAGTGGGGGGTGAAGAGGGGGACATCGGATATCGGAGCAGGGTGTAAAGGTGGGTTCATTTCGTGTTTTCACTTCCTTCCATGGTTTCACCAGGTGTGAATCAGAAGTGGTGGACAAGCCGCCCGGGTAAGTTAAAAATCTTTCTAACCACTCAATCTGTCCCAGGTAAAGTGCCTTAATTACCTCAGTGAGGTACATTTGACTCTTTAATTGTCACCTGCCAGCTTTAATTGCCGGCGGGACTTCTGTTTTCGGGTCGCCCGAGCGCACACAGGTGGGTCCCTGGGAAACTCGGAAGTCGGTGGGCTGGAGCCGGCGTCCGAACCCGAACGCGATTTCAGTGATTTTCAGAGCCCCCCGCCCCCACGCACCCGCAATTGCCCCCTAAAATCACCCCCAAGAGTCTGCAAAGGGATATAGACAGGTGAAGTGAGTGGGCAAGAAGGTGGCAGATGGAGTATAATGTGGGGAAATGTGAGGTTATTCACTTTGGTAGGAAGAATAGAAAAACAGAATATTTTTTAAATGGTGAGAAACTATTAAATGTTGGTGTTCAGAGAGACTTGAGTGTCCTCATACACAAAATATAGAAAGTGAACATGCAGATACAGCAAGCAATGGAAAGCAAATGGCATGTTGGCCTTTATTGGAAGGGGGTTGGAGTATAAGAGTGCGGAAGTCTTACTACAATTGTACAGGGCTTTGGTGAGACCTCACCTGGAGTACTGTGTACAGTTTTGCTCTCCTTATCTAAGGAAGGATAGACTTGCCTTAGAGGCGGTGCAACGAAGGTTCACTAGATTGATTCCTGGGATGAGAGGGTTGTCCTATGAGGAGAGATTGAGTAGAATGGGCCCATACTCTCTGGAGTTTAGAAGAATGAGAGGTGATCTCATTGAAACATATAAGATTCTGAGGGGGCTTGACAGGGTAGATGCTGAGAGGTTGTTTCCCCTGGCTGGAGAGTCTAGAACTAGGGGGTATAGTCTCAGGATAAGGGGTCGGCCATTTAAGACTGAGATGAAGAGGAATTTCTTCAATCAGAGGGTTGTGAATCTTTGGAATTCTCTCCCCCAGAGGGCTGTGGATGCTGAGTCATTGAGTATATTCAAGGCTGAGATCGATAGATTTTTGGACTCTAAGGAATCAAGGGATATGGGGATTGGGCGGGAAAGTGGAGTTGAGGTCGAAGACCAGCCATGATCTGATTGAATGGCGGAGCAGGATCGAGGGGCCGAATGGCCTACTCCTGCTCCTATTTCTTATGTTCTTATTCTATGTCCACATTAAGAAAGGGTGCTGAATCAGTTGGAAATTCATTCTTTCCTTAGACTCAGCATCAACTCTAACAATTCCCCTGGGCCAGTGCGTCGGAGGGGGCGCCGGGCCAGTGCGTCGGAGAGGGAGCCGGGCCAGTGCGCCGGAGGGGGCGTCGGAGGGGGCGCCGGGCCAGTGCGTCAGAGAGGGAGCCGGGCCAGTGCGTCGGAGGGGGAGCCGGGCCAGTGCGTCGGAGGGGGAGCCGGAGGGGGAGCCGGGCCAGTGCGCCGGAGGGGGCGTCGGAGGGGGCGCCGGGCCAGTGCGTCGGAGGGGGCGCCGGAGGGGGAGCCGGGCCAGTGCGTCGGAGGGGGTGCCGGAGGGGGAGCCGGGCCAGTGCGCCGGGCCAGTGCGTCGGAGGGGGAGCCGGGCCAGTGCGTCGGAGGGGGCGGCGGGCCAGTGCGCCGGAGGGGGAGCCGGGCCGGAGGGGGAGCCGGGCCAGTGCGTCGGAGGGGGCGCCGGAGGGGGAGCCGGGCCAGTGCGCCGGGCCAGTGCGCCGGGCCAGTGCGCCGGAGGGGGAGCCGGGCCAGTGCGTCAGAGGGGGCGTCGGAGGGGGAGCCGGGCCAGTGCGTTGGAGAGGACACTGGTTCACATCTGGGGGCTGTCAGGAGTTGACCCAGCATGCACTGGGAATCTAACGCCAGCCGACCTGTGATTGGTCAGGATTCCTGTAAATTATAAACCTTAACCTTTTGGAGACTGTAACTTACTGCAGGAGTGTAATCGAAAATTGGAACTTAGTCCCCGTTTACAATAGCACTTGTCTGTTCCTTTTCTCTCATTTTCCTCATGCTCTCTCTCTCCCTCCCTTTTTTCCTCTCTTCTTCCCCTCTATTTCTCCGTCCCACGCTCTTGCCTAATCTCTCTCCTTCCTCTCTCTACAAGCCCAGTCTGTGCAACCTGTCCTCATAATTTAACCCTTTTATCCCCGGTATCATTCTGGTGAATCTGCGCTGCCCCCCCTCCAAGGCCAATCTCTCCTTCCTGAGGTGCAGTGCCCAGAACTGAACCCAGTCTCCAGATGGGCTCTGACCAGAGCTCTGTATAACTGGAGCATCACTGCCTCCCCTTTATATTCCAGCCCTCGAGATAAAGGCCAACATCCCATCAGCCTTTTTAATTATTTTTTGTACCGTCCACTGGATTTTAGTGATTTCTGTACCTGGACCCCGACATCTCTCTGCTCCCCCACAATTCCGAGCTTCTCACCATTTAGAAAATACTCTGATTTTTCTTTCTTAGGCCCAAACTGGATGACCTCACACTTTCCCACACTGAACTCCATCTCACAGTTTTGCCCATTCACTTAATCTATCGATGGCCCTTTGAAACTTCCTGCTCCCATCTACATTATTTACTGTCCCACCTAACTCTCTCTGCCTCCCTTCCTCCCCTCTTCCTCTTCCTCTTCCTCTCTGTCTCTCTCCCTCCCGCTCCCTCCCCTGTCTGTCAGTTTCTCTATCTCTCTCTCCCCTTTCCTTTGCTCCCTCCCTATCTCACTCTCTGTGCCTCTCCTTTACTCTGTCTGCCTGTCTCTCACTCTTTCCCTCCCACTCCCTCTACCTCTGTCTCTCGTTCACTGCCTCTCTGTTGCTCTCTCGCACTCCCTCTCCCTCTGTCTCTTTCTCTCCCTGTTTCTCCTTCACTCTGCCTCTTTCTCCCTCTCCCTCACTCTCTTTCACTTTGTCTCTCTCTCCCTCTGTCTCTCCTTCTCTCTCTCTCTCTCCCTCTCCCTCAGTAATTGATATGACTCTCTCTGATAGCGATTTCACTGAGAGCGTCTCACTTTATGGAGATAGATTTCCCTGCATGTTTGCCAGCCATTGCATGTTCAATTGGCAGTGCTTTCGAATCAGGTCCCGTTCGCCAGTGAGAAACAGGCCATTGATAACTACGCAGATTCCAATTGCAAAAGCAAGCATGCAGGTGCAGCAAACAGTTAGGAAGGCAAATGGTATGTTGACCTTTATTGCAAGAGGATTTGAGTACAGGAGCAAGGATGTCTTACTGCAGTTATACAGGGCCTTGGTGAGACCACACCTGGAGTATTGTGTGCAGTTTTGGTCTCCTTACCTAAGAAAGGATATACTTGCCATAGTGAGAGTGCAACGAAGGTTCACCAGACTGATTCCTGGGATGGCAGGACTGTCGTATGAGGAGAGATTGGGTCGACTCGGCCTGTATTCACTCGAGTTTAGAAGAATGAGAGGGGATCTCATTGAAACATATAAAATTCTGACAGGGCTAGACAGACTGGATGCAGGGAGGATGTTTCCACTGTCTGGGGAGGGTCCAGAACGAGGGGTCACAGTCTCAGGATACGGGGTAGGACATTTAGGACTGAGATGAGGAGAAATTTCTTCACTCAGAGGGTGGTGAACCTGTGGAATTCTCTACCACAGAAGGCTGTGGAGGCCAAGTCACTAAATATATTTAAGAAGGAGCTAGATAGATTTCTAGACACAAAGGCATCAAGGGGTATGGGGAGAGAGCAGGAATATTGAATGGCGGAGCAGGCTCGAAGGGCCGAATGGCCTACTCCTGCTCCTGTCTCTTATGGTCTTATGGTCTCCTCCAGCCCTAGAACCCTACGAGATCGCTGCGCTCCTCCAATTCTGGCCTCTTGCACATCCCTGATTTTCATCGCTCCACCATTGGCGGCCGTGCCTTCAGCTGCCTAGACCCGATGCTCTGGAATTCCCTCCCTAAACCTCTCCCCCTCTCCCCCTCTCTCTCCTCCTTTAAGACCCTCCTTAAAACCTACCTCTTTGACCAAGTTTTTGGTCACCTGTCCTGATATCTCCTGATGTGTTTGATAACCGCTCCTGTGAAGCACCCTGGGACATTTTAACTAAGTTAAAGATGCAAAATAAATGCATTTTGTCATTGCCTTTGAGTTGCTCCCAATCTGATTGTGTTATGGATAATATGAACGTACGAGAACGACAGACTGGAAAAGACCAGCTGTTCCACCGAGCCTCTCCCAACACCTTGACCTCAATCAACCCTTTCTCCTGCCCATCCCCCAGCCACACAGACAGACAGAAAACCCAGATTCCAATTTAAGGGGGGGACTAAACAATGGCAGGAATTCCTCGGTGACCCCAGGCAGGAGATCGGAACGGATTTCAGGTGATCCCAGTGACTGGGAGACACATCGACCAATATCCCACCTACCAACGCACCCAGTGCTGGGAACTCAGCCAGCTCCCCCTTCAACCCTGGCAGTGACCCCACACTCAACCACAAGCCAGCAACATCAACCAACAGTCAAAGGCCCTCTGCCAAGGGAAGAACCTCTTGATATCTAACCCAGTCCTGTGCTTATGTAACTTGTACACATGTCCCCTTATTCTCCCTAAACCTGTCCAACTCGCAAAGTCTATCCACATGGATTGTGTCATTATTAAAGACCCGAATCAAATCTCCGCCATATCTCCACTGTCATAGAGTAAAAATGATGTGGAGATGCCGGTGATGGACTGGGGTTGACAATTGTAAACAATTTTACAACACCAAATTATAGTCCAGCAATTTTATTTTAAATTCACAAGCTTTCGGAGATTTTCTCCTTCCTCAGGCAAATGTTTCAAGATCTCCTTGAAGCCTACGCATTTATACATATTGAACAATAAAACATGGTGTTTACAGACTGCCCCTGCAACTGCCCGTTGCCAAGGCAATCACCGTGTTCAGACAGAGAGGTGTTACCTGCAGAACCTCCGAATACACATTCAACAAAAAAACAAACAGGGAAAAAAAACAGAGAAAAGAAAAACACAGAGAGAGGCAGAAACATCCGGAAGGCAGAGAGAGCCAGCAAATGACCCATTATATTAAAAACAGATAACATTTGTTCGCTGGTGGGGTAACGTGTAGCGTGACATGAACCCAAGATCCCGGTTGAGGCCGTCCTCATGGGTGCGGAACTTGGCTATCAATTTCTGCTCGACAATTTTGCGTTGTCGTGTGTCTCGAAGGCCGCCTTGGAGTACGCTTACCCGAAGGTCGGTGGATGAATGTCCATGACTGCTGAAGTGTTCCCCGACTGGGAGGGAACCCTCCTGTTTGGCGATTGTTGCGCGGTGTCCGTTCATCCGTTGTCGCAGCGTCTGCATGGTCTCGCCAATGTACCATGCTCTGGGGCATCCTTTCCTGCAACGTATGAGGTAGACAACGTTGGCTGAGTCACAGGAGTATGAACCATGCACCTGGTGGGTGGTGTCATCTCGTGTGATGGTGGTATCTGTGTCGATGATCTGGCATGTCTTGCAGAGGTTACCGTGGCAGGGTTGTGTGGCGTCGTGGACGCTGTTCTCTTGAAAGCTAGGTAGTTTGCTGCGAACGATGGTCTGTTTGAGGTTGGGTGGCTGTTTAAAGGCGAGTAGTGGAGGTGTGGGGATGGCCATAGCGAGGTGTTTGTCCTCATTGATGACATGTTGAAGGCTGCGGAGAACATGGCGTAGTTTCTCCGCTCCGGGGAAGTACTGGATGACAAAGGGTACTCTGTTGGTTGCGTCCCGTGTTAGTCTCCTGAGGAGGTCTATGCGATTTTTTGCTGTGGCCCGTCGGAACTGTCGATCGATGAGTCGAGCGTCATATCCCGTTCTTACTAGGGCGTCTTTCAGCGTCTGTAGGTGTCCATCGCGTTCCTCCTCGTCTGAGCAGACCCTGTGTATTCGCAGGGCCTGTCCATAGGGGATGGCCTCTTTGACGTGGTTAGGGTGGAAGCTGGAAAAGTGGAGCATCGTGAGGTTGTCCGTGGGCTTGCGGTAGAGTGAGGTGCTGAGGTGCCCGTCTTTGATGGAGATTCGTGTGTCCAAGAAAGAAACTGATTCTGAGGAGTAGTCCATGGTGAGCTTGATGGTGGGATGGAACTTGTTGGAACGCAGCCTTCAACATGTCATCAATGAGGACAAACACCTCGCTATGGCCATCCCCACACCTCCACTACTCGCCTTTAAACAGCCACCCAACCTCAAACAGACCATCGTTCGCAGCAAACTACCTAGCTTTCAAGAGAACAGCGTCCACGACGCCACACAACCCTGCCACGGTAACCTCTGCAAGACATGCCAGATCATCGACACAGATACCACCATCACACGAGATGACACCACCCACCAGGTGCATGGTTCATACTCCTGTGACTCAGCCAACGTTGTCTACCTCATACGTTGCAGGAAAGGATGCCCCAGAGCATGGTACATTGGCGAGACCATGCAGACGCTGCGACAACGGATGAACGGACACCGCGCAACAATCGCCAAACAGGAGGGTTCCCTCCCAGTCGGGGAACACTTCAGCAGTCATGGACATTCATCCACCGACCTTCGGGTAAGCGTACTCCAAGGCGGCCTTCGAGACACACGACAACGCAAAATTGTCGAGCAGAAATTGATAGCCAAGTTCCGCACCCATGAGGACGGCCTCAACCGGGATCTTGGGTTCATGTCACGCTACACGTTACCCCACCAGCGAACAAATGTTATCTGTTTTTAATATAATGGGTCATTTGCTGGCTCTCTCTGCCTTCCGGATGTTTCTGCCTCTCTCTGTGTTTTTCTTTTCTCTGTTTTTTTTCCCTGTTTGTTTTTTTGTTGAATGTGTATTCGGAGGTTCTGCAGGTAACACCTCTCTGTCTGAACACGGTGATTGCCTTGGCAACGGGCAGTTGCAGGGGCAGTCTGTAAACACCATGTTTTATTGTTCAATATGTATAAATGCGTAGGCTTCAAGGAGATCTTGAAACATTTGCCTGAGGAAGGAGAAAATCTCCGAAAGCTTGTGAATTTAAAATAAAATTGCTGGACTATAACTTGGTGTTGTAAAATTGTTTACAATAGAGTAAAAAGCCCAATCTCCCTCAGCCTATTGTGGCAACGAAGGGCCTTTAAATTCGGTGTTAGTGCAGAGGTTGTCCACTGAACCCTTTCCCAGGCCTCAATATCACCCGCCACGTCAGGGGACTGAACCTGGAACATTCTAGATGAGGACACTGTGGTGTGTTTTGTTTGATGATTGGATCGTCCAAGTGATACATTCCAATTCTCGATTGCATTTTGCACCAGCCTCACGGCACTGTTCGTGGTCCTGTCCCAGCCATGGGTCACTGGCCAACACTCTCGCCTCAGAAGGCCATGCCTCTCAAGTCCCACTCCAGAGACCCTGGGGCGTGATTTTTACTCCGAGAGGGGAAACCCAAGCGTCTGCAGATATTAACGTGGGGAACCCGAAAGTGAATTGAGTGCATCTCAATCTGCAATCGCAACTCAGCTGAAGGTCAGTATTCAGCTCCCGGGTTTCCCACCCGCCAGGCAGACAGTTTGAAGGGATGTACCTGCCTGTCGGCCGTGAAGGGAGCTGAAAATCAGAGAGGGGGGGGCAGGAGGGACATAGAGATCATGGGGCTTGGAAAAAATCAAAGGGGCAGTGCAGCCTTCAGGGAGCGCTGCACTGTCGGAGGGTCAGTACTGAGGGAGCGCTGCACTGTCGGAGGGTCAGTACTGAGGGAGCGCTGCACTGTCAGAGGGTCAGTACTGAGGGAGCGCTGCACTGTCGGAGGGTCAGTACTGAGGGAGCGCCGCACTGTTGGAGGGTCGGTACTGAGGGAGCGCCGCACTGTCGGAGGGTCGGTACTGAGGGAGCGCCGCACTGTCGGAGGGTCAGTACTGAGGGAGAGCCGCACTGTCGGAGGGTCAGTACTGAGGGAGAGCCGCACTGTCGGAGGGTCAGTACTGAGGGAATGCTGCACTGTAGGAGGGGCAGTACTGAGGGAGCGCTGCACTGTCGGAGGGTCAGTACTGAGGGAGAGCTGCACTGTCGGAGGGTCAGTACTGAGGGAGAGCTGCACTGTCGGAGGGTCAGTACTGAGGGAGAGCTGCACTGTCGGAGGGTCAGTACTGAGGGAGAGCTGCACTGTCGGAGGGTCAGTACTGAAGGAGAGCTGCACTGTCGGAGGGTCAGTACTGAGGGAGAGCTGCACTGTCGGAGGGTCAGTACTGAGGGAGAGCTGCACTGTCGGAGGGTCAGTACTGAGGGAGAGCTGCACTGTCGGAGGGTCAGTACTGAGGGAGAGCTGCACTGTCGGAGGGTCAGTACTGAGGGAATGCTGCACTGTCGGAGGAGCCGTCTTTAGGTTGAGACAACAAACTGAGGTCCTGTCTGCCCTCTCAGGTGCATCATTGAATCATAGAAAATTTACGGCACAGAAGGAGGCCATTCGGCCCATCGTGTCCGTGCCGGCCGAAAATGAGCCACCCAGCCTAATCCCACTTTCCAGCACTTGGTCCGTAGCCCTGTGGGTTTCAGCACTTCAGGTGCACATCCAGGTACTTTTTAAATGAGTTGAGGGTTTCTGCCTCTCCCACCCTCTCAGGCAGTGAGTTCCAGACCCCCACCACCCTCTGGGTGAAAAAAATTCTCCTCAGCCCCCCTCTAATCCTTCTACCAATTACTTTAAATCTATGCCCCCTGGTCACTGACCCCTCTGCTAAGGGAAATAGGTCCTTCCTATCCACTCTATCTGGGCCCCTCATAATTTTATACACCTCAATTAAATCTCCCCTCAGCCTCCTCTGTTCCAAAGAAAACAACCCCAGCCTATACAATCTTTCCTCATAGCTAAAATTCTCCAGCCCTGGCAACATCCTCGTAAATCTCCTCTGTACCCTCTCTAGTGCAATCACATCTTTCCTGTAATGTGGTGACCAGAACTGTACACAGTACTCAAGCTGTGGCCTAACCAGTGTTTTATACAGTTCCAGCATAACCTCCCTGCTCTTATATTCTATGCCTCGGCTAATAAAGGAAAGTATCCCCTATGCCTTCTTAACCACCTTATCTACCTGTCCTGCTACCTTCAGGGATCTGTGGACATGCACTCCAAGGTCCCTTTGTTCCTCTACACCTCTCAGTATCCTCCCATTTATTGTGTATTCCCTTGTCTTGTGAGCACGAGGTGAACACAGTGTAAAAGGAGAGACCGAGAGCGAGGAGAGACCGAGAGGTGAACGCAGTGTAAATCTAAGGCAAGTCATGGCAGCAGAGCTCGCACCCGTGATATGCTCCTCCTGCACTATGTGGGAAGTCATGGACACTACCACTGTCCCTGGCGACCATGTGTGCAGGAAGTGTGTCCAGCTGCAGCTACTGGCTAAATGTCTTTCGGAGCTGGAGCTGTGGGTGGATTCACTGTGGAGCATCCGTGATGCTGAGACTATCGTGGATAGCACGTTCAGTGAGGTGGTCACACCGCAGGTAAAGATTACGCAGGCAGAAAGGAAATGGGTGACCGCCAGGCAGAGTAAAAGGACTAGGCAGGTAGAGCAGGAGTCCCCTGGGGCCATCTCCCTCTCAAACAGATATTCTGCTTTGGATACTGTTGGGGGAGATGGCTTATCAGGGGAAAGCAGCAAGAGCCAAGTTCGGGGCACCACGGGTGGCTCTGCTGCACAGGAGGGGAGGAAGAAGAGTGGCAGGGCTATAGTGATAGGGGATTCAATCGTAAGGGGAACAGATAGGCGTTTCTGCGGCCGTAAACGTGACTCCAGGATGGTATGTTGCCTCCCTGGTGCTCGGGTCAAGGATGTCACGGAGCGGCTGCAGGGCATTCTGGAGGGGGAGGGTGAACAGCCAGTAGTCGTGGTCAATATAGGTACCAACGACATAGGTAAAAAAAGGGATGAGGTCCTGCAAGGTGAATTTAAGGAGTTAGGAGATAAATTAAAAAGCAGGACCTCAAAGGTAGTGATCTCAGGATTACTACCAGTGCCACGTGCTAGTGAGTATAGGAACAGGAGAATAGACAGGATGAATGCGTGGCTGCAGGGATGGTGTAGGAGGGAGGGATTTAGATTCCTGGGACATTGGGACCGGTTCTGGGGAAGGTGGGACCTGTACAAGCGGGACGGGTTACACCCGAGCAGGACCGGGACCTATGTCCTCGCGGGGGTGTTTGCTCGTGCTGTTGGGGAAGGTTTAAACTAGAATGGCAGGGGGATGGGAACTTGAGCAGGGGGACAGAGGAGGGGGTAACAAGGATAGAAACAAAAGACAGAAAGGGAAGAACCAATAGTGGAAGGCAGAGAAAACAAGGGCGAAAAACAAATAGGGCCATAGTGCAAAATAAAACTAAGATGACCATCAATCTTAAAAAGACAAGTCTAAAGGCATTGTGTCTTAATGTGTGGAGCATTCGCAATAAGGTCGATGAATTAACAGCGCAGATAGATATTAACGGTTATGATATAGTTGCGATTACGGAGACATGGCTGCAGGGTGACCAAGGATGGGAACTGAACATCCAGAGGTATTCAATATTTAGGAAGGACAGGCAAAAAGGGGAAAGGAGGTGGGGTAGCGTTGTTAGTAAATGACAAAATCAATGCAATAGTGAGGAAGGATACTGGCTCGGAAAATCACGATGTGGAATCTGTATGGGTGGAGCTAAGAAACACCAAGGGGCAGAAAGCGTTGGTGGGGGTTGTCTATCGGCCCCCAAACAGTCGTGGAGATGTAGGGGAGGGCATTAAACAGGAAATTAGAGACGCATGCAAGAAGGGTACAACAATAATCATGGATGACTTTAATCTACATATAGATTGGTCAAACCAAATTAGCAATAATACTGTGGGGGAGGAATTCCTGGAGTGTGTACATGATGGTTTTCTAGACCAATACATTGAGGAACCAACTAGAGAACAGGTGATCCTAGACTGGGTATTGTGCAATGAGAAAGGATTAATTAACAATCTTGTTGTGCGGGGTCCCTTAGGGAAGAGTGACCATAACATGATAGAATTCCTCATTAAGATGGAGAGTGAGGTAGTTGAATCCAAAACTAGGGACCTGAATCTAAATAAAGGAAATTACGAAAGTATGAGGTGCGAGTTGGCTATGATAGATTGGGGAACTTTACTAAAAGGGATGACAGTGGATAGGCAATGGCTAATATTTAAAGAACATGTGCAGGAATTACAACAATTATTCATTCCTGTCTGACGCAAAAATCAAACAGGAAAGGTGGCTCAACCGTGGCTTACAAAAGAAATTAGGGATGGTATTAGATCCAAAGAGGAGACATTTAAAATTGCCAGAAAAAGCGGCAAGCCTGAGGATTGGGAGCAGTTCAGAATTCAGCAAAGGAGGACAAAGAGATTGATTAAGAGGGGAAAAATAGAGTATGAGAGTAAACCAGCAGGGAATATAAAAACTGACTGTAAAAGCTTCTATAAATATGTCAAGAGAAAAAGATTAGTGAAGACAAATGTAGGTCCCTTACAGTCAGAAATGGGGGAAATTATAATGGGGAACAAAGAAATGGCAGAACAATTAAACACATACTTTGGTTCTGTCTTCACAAAGGAGGACACAAATAACCTGCCAGAAATGTTTGGGAACCAAGGGTCTAGTGAGAGGGAGGAACTGAAGGAAACCAGTATTAATAAAAAAAAGTGCCAGGGAAATTAATGGGGCTAAAGGCTGACAAATCCCCAGGGCCCGATAATCTACATCCCAGAGTACTAAAGGAAGTGGCCCTGGAAATAGTGGATGCATTGGTGATCATCTTCCAAAATTCTATCGGCTCTGGAACAGTTCCTGCAGATTGGAGGGTGGCAAATGTAACCCCACTATTTAAAAAAGGAGGGAGAGAAAAAACAGGGAATTACAGACCAGTTAGCCTAACATCAGTAGTGGGGAAAATGCTCGAGTCTATTATAAAAGATGTGATAACAGATCACTTGGAGGGCATTAATGGGATTGGACAAAGTCAGCATGGGTTTATGAAAGGGAAATCATGCTTAACAAATCTACTGGAGTTTTTTGAGGATGTAACTAGTAGAATAGATAGGGGAGAACCAGTGGATGTGGTGTATTTGGATTTTCAGAAGGCTTTTGATAAGGTCCCACACAAGAGGTTAGTGTGCAAAATTAAAGCACATGGGATTGGGGGGAATATACTGGCATGGATTGAGAATTGGTTGACAGACAGGAAACAGAGAGTAGGAATAAACGGGTCTTTTTCTGGGTGGCAGGCAGTGACTAGTGGGGTACCGCAGGGATCAGTGCTTGGGCCCCAGCTATTCACAATATATA
The DNA here is from genome assembly GCF_035084215.1 of Heptranchias perlo. Lineage (NCBI taxonomy): Eukaryota > Metazoa > Chordata > Chondrichthyes > Hexanchiformes > Hexanchidae > Heptranchias > Heptranchias perlo. The sequence continues at coordinate 2,648,505 of NC_090331.1, forward strand.
TCAATGATTTGGATGAGGGAACTAAATGTAACATTTCCAAGTTTGCAGGCGACACAAAGCTGGGGTGGAATGTGAGCTGTGAGGAGGATGCAAAGAGGCTCCAATGTGATTTAGACAAGTTGGGTGAATGGGCAAGAACATGGCAGATGCAGTATAACGTGGATAAATGTGAGGTTATCCACTTTGGTTGTAAAAACAGAAAGGCAGGTTATTATCTGAATGGTGATAGATTGGGAAAAGGGGAGGTGCAACGAGACCTGGGTGTCCTTGTACACCAGTCGCTGAAAGCGAGCATTCAGGTGCAGCAAGCAGTTAGGAAGGCGAATGGTATGTTGGCCTTCATTGCAAGAGGATTTGAGTACAGGAGCAGGGATGTCTTACTGCAGTTATACAGGGCCTTGGTGAGACCACATCTGGAGTATTGTGTGCAGTTTTGGTCTCCTTATCTGAGGAAGGATGTCCTTGCCATGGAGGGAGTGCAACAAAGGTTTACCAGACTGATTCCTGGGATGGCAGGACTGATGTATGAGGAGAGATTGGGTCGACTAGGCCTATATTCACTCGAGTTTAGAAGAATGAGAGGTGATCTCATCAAAACATTTAAAATTCTAACAGGACTAGACAGACTAGATGCAGGGAGGATGTTCCCGATGGCTGGGGAGTCCAGAACCAGGGGTCACAGTCTCAGGATACGGGGTATGCCATTTAGAACCGAGATGAGGAGAAATTTCTTCACTCAGAGGGTGCTGAACCTGTGGAATTCTCTACCACAGAAGGCAGTGGAGGCCAAGTCATTAGATGTATTCAAGAAGGAGATAGATATATTTCTTAATGTTAAAGGGATCAAGGAATATGGGGAAAAAGCGGGAACGGGGTACTGAGTTAGACGATCAGCCATGATCATTTTGAATGGCGGAGCAGGCCCGAAGGGCCGAATGGCCTACTCTTGCTCCTATTTTCTATGTTTCTGTGTTTGCCCTCCCCAAATGCATTACCTCAAACTTCTCCGGATTGAATTCCATTTCCCACTTTTCTGCCCACCTGACCAGTCCATTGATATCTTCCTGCAGTCTACAGCTTTCCTCCTCACTATCAACCACACGGCCAATTTTTGTATCATCTGCAAACTTCTTGATCAAGCCCCCTACATTCAAGTCCAAATCATTAATATATATCACAAAAATCAAGGGACCGAGTACTGAGCCCTGCGGAACCCCACTGGAAACAGCCTTCCAGTCACAAAAACACCCGTCGACCATTACCCTTTGCTTCCTGCCACTGAGCCAATTTTGGATCCAACTTGCCACTTTCCCTTGGGATCCCATGAGCTTTTACTTTTCTGACCAATCTGCCATGTGGGACCTTGTCAAAAGCCTTGCTAAAATCCATGTAGACTGTATCAAACGCGCTACCCTCATCAATCCTCTTTGTTACCTCCTCAAAAAATTCAATCAAGTTAGTCAGACGCGACCTTCCCTTAACAAATCCATGCTGACTGTCCTTGATTAGTCCGTGCCTTTCTACGTTTGTCCTGTCCCTCAGAATTATTTCCAATAATTTGTCCACCACCGAGGTTCGGCTGACTGGATGTAGAAAATCCCATGGCACTATTTCGAAGAAGAGCAGGGGAATTCTCCCCCGTGTCCTGGCCAATATTTATCCCTCAACCAACATCTCTAAAACAGATTATCTGGTCATTATCACATTGCTGTTTGTGGGATCTTGCTGTGCAGAAACTGGCTGCTGCGATTCCTGCATTACAACAATGACTACACTTCAAAAGTACTTCATTGGCTGTAAAGTGCTTTGGGACGTCCTGAAGTCATGAAAGGGGCAATAGAAATGCAAGTCCTTTTTATTTCTTTCTCCCTCTCCCTTTCTTTCTCTCTTTTGTCCTCTCTTTCTCTCTCTCCCTTTCTTTCTCTCTTTTGTCCTCTCTTTCTCTCTCTCCCTTTCTTTCTCTCTTTTGTCCTCTCGTTCTCTCTCTCCCTTTCTTTTTCTTTCTCTCATTGTCTCTCTTCCCTTTCTCTCTCTTTGCCTCTCTTTCTTACTTTCTTTCCTTGAATCAGGGGTTTCTGGGTCCCGATTATTAAGGAGGCCCGAGGAACAATTTCCTGTGACCCTCGTGCCTCTGTATTTGCGGGATCGTTCCCTGCGCCCATTTGGAGCTCGAAACCCAGCCTAAAGGAATCGCTAGGCCGAAGCCTTCGCCTTGAGCTCAACAAACCCCGACAATCCGCGCTGCTATCACCCAAGGCTTCGAAGAGATTTGAAGATGCAAAGAGTCTGCAAAGGGATACAGACAGGTTAAGTGAGTGGGCAAGAAGGTGGCAGATGGAGTATAATGTGGGGAAATGTGAGGTTATTCACTTTGGTAGGAAGAATAGAAAAACAGAATATTTTTAAATGGTGAGACTGAGAAATGTTGGTGTTCAGATGAATTTGGGTGTCCTTGTACACGAATCACAGAAAGTTAACATGCAGATACAGCAAGCAATTAGGAAAGCAAATGGTATGTTGGCCTTTATTGGAAGGGGGTTGGAGTATAAGAGTAAGGAAGTCTTACTACAATTGTACAGGGCTTTAGTGAGACCTCACCTGGAGTACTGCGTACAGTTTTGGTCTCCTTATCTAAGGAAGGATATATTTGCCTTAGAGGCGGTGCAACAAAGGTTCACTAGATTAATTCCTGGGATGAGAGGGTTGTCCTATGAGGAGAGATTGAGTAGAATGGGCCTATACTCTCTGGAGTTTCGAAGAATGAGAGGTGATCTCATTGAGCAAGGAGGTTATGATGGAGCTGTATAAAACACTGGTTAGGCCACAGCTGGAGTACTGTGTGCAGTTCTGGTCGCCACACTACAGGAAGGATGTGATCGCTTTGGAGAGGGTGCAGAGGAGATTCACCAGGATGTTACCAGGGCTGGAGCGCTTCAGCTATGAAGAGAGACTGGGAAGATTGGGTTTGTTTTCCTTGGAGCAGAGGAGGCTGAGGGGGGACATGATTGAGGTATACAAAATTATGAGGGGCACAGATAGGATGGATACTAAGGAGCTTTTTCCCTTCGTTGAGGGTACTATAACAAGGGGACATAGATTCAAGGTAAAAGGCGGGAGGTTTAGAGGGGATTTGAGAAAGAACTTTTTCACCCAGAGGGTGGTTGGAGTCTGGAACTCACTGCCTGAAAGGGTTGTGGAGGCAGGAACCCTCACAACATTCAAGAAGCATTTGGATGAGCACTTGAAATGCCATAGCATACAAGGCTACGGACCAAATGCTGGAATATGGGATTAGAGTAGACAGGGCTGATGGCCGGCGCGGACACGATGGGCCGAAGGGCCTCTATCCGTGCTGTATAACTCTATGACTCTATGACTCTATGAAACATATAAGATTCAGGGGTTGGCTTGACAGGGTAGATGCTGAGAGGTTGTTTCCCCTGGCTGGAGAGTCTAGAACTAGGGTTCATAGTCTCAGGATAAGAGGTCGGCCATTTAAAACTGAGATGAGGTGGAATTTCTTCACTCAGAGGGTTGTGAATGTTTGGAATTCTCTACCTCAGAGGGCTGTGGATGCTCAGTCATTGAGTATATTCAAGACTGAGATCGATAAGGTTTTTGGACTCTAGGGGAATCAAGGGATATGGGGATTGGGCGGGAAAGTGGAGTTGAGGTTGAAGATCAGCCATGATCTGATTGAATGGCAGAGCAGGATCAAGGGGCTGAATGGCCCACTCCTGCTCCTATTTCTTATGTTCTTAAGAGGGATGTTGAGCTGAAGAACTGAAACAGAAGGGTGGTGACTCTCCAGGGACAGGGCGGAGAGAGTCGGTTAATTCAAGAGGGAGCCGTACAGAGAGTTGGTGAGAAAGGGGTGAAGGAGTCTGAGAGACCAAGTCGCCTCTGGTTTCTTCACAAACGTTGGGAGGAGACAGGTCGGACACTCTTGGCCTCTTGCGCTCTGTTATGTTCCTGAATTAATAAACCAAGGATACACATTCAGTTACTGGAGATTTCTTGAGCCCGTAAAACAATCGCAGCACAGGCATGTCCGAAATTGTTTGCTTTGTTGGTCACACGAGTTCCTGGAAGACTGGATGATGTGAGTTCCCACAACACTAGAGAGTAACAAATTCTCCAAAAATACACAAGTCTTGAATCAGATCCGATGGTTCACTGCCTGAGGGGGCAATAAACAACATCACTGATCTTGGGCTGCAGAAACTGTAACTTAAAACTAAGCCAAATAAAAGCTCAGGCTTATGCAAGAAGAGCCTCAGGCCGAGAGCTGTCGTGGGAAAGGAATCTGTAGATCGACTCAAACTCTATTCATTCCCATCTGGTACTGTACGGCCCCGTGTGTGTCTCAGTGTCAGCTCCTGTACATTGTACAGTACACAGTGGGTAAAAGGGAACGATTCACTCCTGTCTGGTACTGTACGGTCCGTGTGTGTCTCAGTGTCAGCTCCTGTACATTGTACAGTAAACAGTGGGTAAAAGGGAACGATTCACTCCTGTCTGGTACTGTACGGTCCGTGTGTGTCTCAGTGTCAGCTCCTGTACATTGTACAGTAAACAGTGGGTAAAAGGGAACGATTCACTCCTGTCTGGGACTGTACGGCCTGTGGGTGTCTCAGTGTCAGCTCCTGTACATTGTACAGTACACAGCGGGTAAAAGGGAACGATTCACTCCTGTCTGGTACTGTACGGCCCATGTGTGTCTCAGTGTCAGCTCCTGTACATTGTACAGTACACAGTGGGTAAAAGGGAACGATTCACTCCTGTCTGGTACTGTACGGCCCCGTGTGTGTCTCAGTGTCAGCTCCTGTACATTGTACAGTACACAGTGGGTAAAAGGGAACGATTGACTCCTGTCTGGTACTGTACGGCCCCATGTGTGTCTCAGTGTCAGCTCCTGTACATTGTACAGCACACAGCGGGTAAAAGGGGAACGATTCACTCCTGTCTGGGACTGTACGGCCCCGTGTGTGTCTCAGTGTCAGCTCCTGTACATTGTACAGCACACAGTGGGTAAAAGGGAACGATTCGCTCCTGTCTGGGACTGTACGGCCCCATGTGTGTCTCAGTGTCAGCTCCTGTACATTGTACAGCACACAGCGGGTAAAAGGGGAACGATTCACTCCTGTCTGGGACTGTACGGCCCCATGTGTGTCTCAGTGTCAGCTCCTGTACATTGTACAGCACACAGCGGGTAAAAGGGGAACGATTCACTCCTGTCTGGGACTGTACGGCCCCATGTGTGTCTCAGTGTCAGCTCCTGTACATTGTACAGCACACAGCGGGTAAAAGGGAACGATTCTTCTAGAGAAGAGGATGCTGCCAATGTAGCAGTAAAGGAGGAGGTAGGAGCGATAATGGACGGGATAAAAACAGATAAAGAGGAGGGACTTAAAAGGTCGGCAGTTCTCAAAGCAGAAAAGTCACCCGGTCCAGATGGGATACATCCCAGGTTACTGAGGGAAGTAAGGGTGGAAATTGCGGAGACTCTGGCCACAATCTTCCAATCCTCCTTAGATATGGGGACGGTGCTGGAGGACTGGAGGATTGTAAATGTTACACCCCTGTTCAAAAAAGAGGAGAGGGATAAACCCGACAATTACAGGCCAGTCAGTCTAACGTCAGTGGTGGGGAAACTTTTAGAGACAATAATCCAGGACTAAATTAATTGACACTTGGAAAAGTGTAGGCTAATAAATGAAAGTCAGCATGAATTTATTAAAGGAAAATCGTGTTTGACTAACTTGATTGAGTTCTTTGATGAAGTAACGGAGAGGGTCGATGAGGGCAGTGAGGTTGTTGTTGTGTATATGGACTTTCAAAAGGTATTTGATAAAATACCACATAATAAACTTGTTAGTAAAATTAAAGCCTATGGGATTAAAGGGACAGTGTCAGTGTGGATACAAAATTGGCTCAGGGACAGAAAGCAGGGAGTAGTGGTGAACGGTTGTTTTTCAGACTGGAGGGAAGTATACAGTGGTGTTCCCCAGGGGTCAGTATTAGGACCACTGCTCTTTTTGATATATATTAATGACCTGGACTTGGGTATAGAGGGTATAATTTCAAAATTTGCAGATGATTCAAAACTTGGAAATGTAGTAAACAGTGAGGAGGATAGTAACAGACTTCAGGAGGACAGAGACAGACTGGTGAAATGGGCAGACACATGGCAGATGGAATTTAACACAGAAAAGTGTGAAGTGATACATTTTGGTAGGAAGAATGAGGAGAGGCAAAATAAACTAAATGGTACAATTTTAAAGGGGGAGCAGGAACAGAGAGACCTGGGGGTGTATGTACACAAATCTTTGAAAGTGGCAGGATCAACAAGGTCATCTATGTGCGGAACCACAAGAGATGGGTGAGATCCTGAATGAATATTTCACATCGGTATTTACGGTTGAGAAAGGCATGGATGTTAGGGAACTTGGGGAAATAAATAGTGATGTCTTGAGGAGTGTACATATTATAGAGAGGGAGGTGCTGGAAGTCTTAATGCACATCATGGTAGATAAATCTCCGGGACCTGATGAAATGTATCCCAGGACGTTATGGGAGGTTAGGGAGGAAATTGCGGGTCCCCTAGCAGAGATATTTGAATCATCGACAGCTACAGGTGAGGTGCCTGAAGATTGGAGGGTAGCAAATGTTGTGCCTTTGTTTAAGAAGGGCGGCAGGGAAAAGCCTGGGAACTACAGACCGGTGAGCCTGACATCTGTAGTGGGTAAGTTGTTAGAGGGTATTCTGAGGGACAGGATCTACAGGCATTTGGAGAGGCAGGGACTGATTAGGAACAGTCAGCATGGTTTTGTGAGAGGAAAATCATGTCTCACGAATTTGATTGAGTTTTTTGAAGGGGTAACCAAGAAGATAGATGAGGGCTGTGCAGTAGACGTGGTCTACATGGACTTCAGCAAAGCATTTGACAAGGTACCGCATGGTAGGTTGTTACATAAGGTTAAATCTCACGGGATCCAAGGTGAGGTAGCCAATTGGATACAAAATTGGCTTGACAACAGAAGACAGAGGGTGGTTGTAGAGGGTTGTTTTTCAAACTGGAGGCCTGTGTCCAGCGGTGTGCCTCAGGGATCGGTGCTGGGTCCGCTGTTATTTGTTATTTATATTAATGATTTGGATGAGAATTTAGGAGGCATGGTTAGTAAGTTTGCAGATGACACCAAGATTGGCGGCATTGTGGACAGTGAAGAAGGTTATCTAGGATTGCAACGGGATCTTGATAAATTGGGCCAGTGGGCTGATGAATTGCAGATGGAGTTTAATTTAGATAAATGTGAGGTGATGCATTTTGGTAGATCGAATCGGACCAGGACCTACTCCGTTAATGGTAGGGCGTTGGGGAGAGTTATAGAACAAAGAGATCTAGGAGTACAGGTTCATAGCTCCTTGAAAGTGGAGTCACAGGTGGATAGGGTGGTGAAGAAGGCATTCAGCATGCTTGGTTTCATTGGTCAGAACATTGAATACAGGAGTTGGGATGTCTTGTTGAAGTTGTACAAGACATTAGTAAGGCCACACTTGGAATACTGTGTACAGTTCTGGTCACCCTATTATAGAAAGGATATTATTAAACTAGAAAGAGTGCAGAAAAGATTTACTAGGATGCTACCGGGACTTGATGGTTTGACTTATAGGGAGAGGTTAGACAGACTGGGACATTTTTCCCTGGAGAGTAGGAGGTTAAGGGGTGATCTTATAGAAGTCTATAAAATAATGAGGGGCATAGATAAGGTCGATAGTCAAAATCTTTTCCCAAAGGTAGGGGAGTCTATAACGAGGGGACATAGATTTAAGGTGAGAGGGGAGAGATACAAAAGGGTCCAGAGGGGCAATTTTTTCACTCAAAGGGTGGTGAGTGTCTGGAACGAGCTGCCAGAGGCAGTACTAGAGGCGGGTACAATTTTGTCTTTTAAAAAGCATTTGGACAGTTACATGGGTGAGATGGGTATAGAGGGATATGGGCCAAGTGCAGGCAATTGGGACTAGTTTAGTGGTATAAACTGGGCGACATGGACATGTTGGGCCGAAGGGCCTGTTTCCATGTTGTAACTTCTATGATTCCATGATTCTATGACAAGTTGAGAAGGCTGTAAAAAAGCACAAGAGATCCTGGGCTTTATTAATAGAGGCACAGAGTACAAAAACAAGGAAGTTATGCTAAACCTTTATAAAACACTGGTTAGGCCTCAACTGGAATATTGTGTCCAGTTCTGGGCACCGCACTTTAGGAAAGATGTGAAGGCCTTAGAGAGGGTGCAGAAGAGATTTACTGGAATGGTTCCAGGGATGAGGGACTTCAGTTATGTGAATAGACTGGAGAAGCTGGGGCTGTTCTCCTTGGAACAGAGAAGGTCGAGGCATTCAAAATCATGAACAGTTTTGATGGAGTAAATAAGGAGAAACTGTTTCCAGTGGCAGGAGGGTCGGTAACCAGAGGACACAGATTTAAGGTGATCGGCAAAAGAACCAGAGGGGAGATGAGGAAACATTTTTTTACGCAGTGAGTTGTTCTGATCTGGAATGCGCTGCCTGAAAGGGCGGTGGAAGCAGATTCAATAATAACTTTCAAAAGGGAATTGGATAAATACTTGAAGGAAAAAAAATTGCAGGGCTCTGGGGAAAGAGCAGGGGAGTGGGACTAACTGTATAGCTCTTTCAAAGAGCCGGCACAGGCACGATGGGCCGAATGGCCTCCTTCTGTGCTGTACCTACTAAGCTACTGTGATACTACGATTCACTCCCGTCTGGTACCGTACAGGCAGTGTGTGTCTCAGTGTCAGCTCCTGTACATGATGATCCAAAGATTAGCCGTGTGGTTGATAGTGAGGAGGAAAGCTGTAGACTGCAGGAAGATATCAGTGGACTGGTCAGGTGGGCAGAAAAGTGGCAAATGGAATTCAATCTGGAGAAGTGTGAGGTAATGCATTTGGGGAGGGCAAACAAGGCAAGGGTGTACACAATAAATGGGAGGATACTGAGAGGTGTAGAGGAAGGGAGGGACCTTGGAGTGCATGTCCACAGATCCCTGAAGGTAGCAGGACAGGGAGATAAGGTGGTTAAAAAGGCATACGGGATACTTTCCTTTATCAGCCGAGGCATAGAATATAAGAGCAGGGAGGTTATGCTGGAACTGTATAAAACATTGCTTCGGCCACAGCTTGAGTACTGTGTACAGTTCTGGTCACCTCATTACAGGAAAGATGTGATTGCACTAGAGAGGGTACAGAGGAGATTTACGAGGGTGTTGCCAGGACTGGAGAATTTTAGCTATGGGGAAAGATTGGATAGGCTGGGGTTGTTTTCTTTGGAACAGAGGAGGCTGAGGGGAGATTTAATTGAGGTGTATAAAATTATGAGGGGCCTAGATAGAGTGGATAGGGAGGACCTATTTCCCTTAGCAGAGGGGTCAGTGACCAGGTGGCATAGATTTAAAGTAATTGGTAGAAGGATTGGAGGGGAGCTGAGGAGAATTTTTTTCACCCAGAGGGTGGTGGGGGTCTGGAACTCACTGCCTGAGAGGGTGGGAGAGGCAGAAACCCTCAACTCATTTAAAAAGTACCTGGATGTGCACCTGAAGTGCCGAAACCCACAGGGCTACGGACCAAGTGCGGGAAAGTGGGATTAGGCTGGATGGCATATTATCGGCCGGCACAGACACGATGGGCCGAACGGCCTCCTTCTGTGCCATAAATTTCTATGATTCCTTGATTCTAAGTATAATACACAGCGGGTAAAAGGGAACGATTCACTCCCGTCTGGTACTGTGTGTTGAGATAGGTTTATAGGGTTTATCAGTGAGGGAGCTGTATCAGAATATGTCCCTAAAATGTGTGGCTTTCTAACGGAGTAGATTGAGTATCGCATGGAAACAGTACAGTTTTCTGACCAAAAGCTGTAAGTTCTGGGAGAGGAGCCATTTCCTTCAAATGGTTCCTCAAACGAGCTGCTGCACCTCAAATATTTATATGTCTTGGTGCGGCCTTGTAAACCTAAATTTAGGCCGGATATTTGGAGCATTTGCAACTCGGCTCGCTGCTGTCTCATGAAGCCCTATCGCCTTGTATTAATATTATGTGAGAGCCAATAACAGCTACAGCCAGAGCTGAGGTCACGCAAAGCACTGACTCTCCAACAAGTCGCAAGTAAATCCCAGCGATCTAATACTCCACATCTTACCCCGGGCAGCCTCTATGTATAGTCAACTCCTCTCGTGTTACAAGTATTCCCTGCATTTAAACTTTGTCAGTCTTACATAAACAAGGCTACACTGATACATGTCAATCCCCACACCCACCTGCTACCCTCTCTCCCAGTCACCCAGGTACAGCACGGGTTAGATACAGAGTAAAGCTCCCTCTACACTGCCCCATCAAACACTCCCAGGGCAGGTACAGCACGGGTTAGATACAGAGTAAAGCTCCGTCTACACTGTCCCATCAAACACTCCCAGGGCAGGTACAGCACGGGTTAGATACAGAGTAAAGCTCCGTCTACACTGTCCCATCAAACACTCCCAGGGCAGGTACAGGGTTAGATACAGAGTAAAGCTCCCTCTACACTGTCCCATCAAACACTCCCAGGGCAGGTACAGCATGGGTTAGATACAGAGTAAAGCTCCCTCTACACTGTCCCATCAAACACTCCCAGGGCAGGTACAGCATGGGTTAGATACAGAGTAAAGCTCCCTCTACACTGTCCCGTCAAACACTCCCTTGGGCTGTTACATGACACTTAGAAAATCATAATATGATTAGACAGATTCAACATGGTTTTATGAAAGGGAAATCGTGTTTGACAAATCTATTGGAGTTTTTTGAGGCTGTAACTAGCAGGGTAGATAAAGGGGAACCAGTGGGTGTCGTATATTTGGATTTTGAAAAGGCATTCGATAAGGTGCCACATAAAAGGTTGTTACACAAGATAAGGGCTCATGGGGTTGGGAATAATATATTAGCATGGATAGAGGATTGGTTAACGGACAGAAAACAGAGAGTAGGGATAAACGGGTCATTCTCAGGTTGTCAGGCTGTAACTAGTGGGGTGTCGCAAGGATCAGTGCTTGGGCCTCAGCTATTTACAATCTATATTAATGACTTAGATGAAGGGACCGAGTGTAATGATTCCAAATTTGCTGATGTTACAAAGCTGGGTGGGAAAGTAAGCTGTGAGGAGGACACAAAAGTGGGAAAATAATTGGATAGGGCCTATTATTGGGCGGGGGAAGCGTGATCCACAATTACCCTACACACAATGGCCCTCTGTGCAGGCAGGACGAGACTTTCGTCAGGCCTGAGGACTCACCTGCAAACAACGTTTCGAATCAGCGTGAACGAGGATTCCATGCAATTTGCAGTTTCCACCAACAGAGGGGAGCCCCAATCTCTTAAAGGCAGGCTGCCTCTTAAAATCTCTTAAAGGGAGCTGGTACCTGCTATTTGCTGAAAATAAGAGTCTGCTGCCTGCACAGAGTCTGAACGGAGATCAGACATTGCAGACGTAAAACACTGATGCAGCTCCCATCCCTATGTTTACAAATTGATGAGTTATGTTAAAACATTGAATAAAGGTTGCGCACTACTAAATCCCACATCCTCCAATCTGCTCGCCAGACCTCACCAATCTGCCGATCTGAGTTTGTACCAGGCCTGCGAGAGTCCGTACACCAAGCTTCTCTGATGATGTACTGAAGGCCATGGTGCAAGAGGTGGACAGAAGGAGGGGCATGCTATATCCGCTGGGGGGCGGGGGGAGCAAGAGGCCCTCCAGACATACACCCAAAAGGCAGTGGGAGGCAGTAGGGGATTAAATGAATGCCAGGCGCACAGCATCATGAACATGAATGCAGTACAGGAAGAAGTTCAATGTTTTGACGAGTGGTCAAAGTGTGTGAGGTCAACTGTTAAGTGGCGTCTCCTACCAACTGCACCATGAGCCGCCTCCACTCCTCCACGCACTAAACCCCCCAACACCCACCTACCAACAATCTCTTTCCATCGGAACTCAAATCAGATGCTTCCTCTCACCCTCACACATTGCTACTGCTGCAAGCCGCCGAATCACAACTCACAGGCCACACACACTGGCAGCTCTTCATAAATGACAGGCACATCGCCCAGACCCACGTCCCGCTTTCTTGCAGGAGAAGGTAGCGCATATCAGTAGGCAACAAGTGGTAGTGGCATTCAGCCCCTCGAGCATGTTCCGCCATTCAATGAGATCATGGTGGACCTGTGACCTAATTCCATATTCCCGCCTTAGCCCCATATCCCTTAATATCCTTGGTTCACAGAAATCTATCAATCTCAGATTTAGAGTTTACAATTGAGCTAGCATCAACTGCCGTTTGCAGAAGAGCTTCCCAAACTTCTCCCAACCTTTTCATGTAGAAGCATTTCCTAACTTCACTCCTGCACGTCCTGGCTCTAAATATTAGGCTGTGTCCCTGCGTCCTCATATTCAAGTGTAGGAGACCTCCAAAAACAGTTGTAAATGTGTGGGCAGCCAGAAGTAATAATCCAGCCACTAACCTGTAAATCCTGCATAGTCCCTTTAAATAGGGCTGGTGGGGGGTCCTCCAGGCACTCTAAGACACGTTCAGATGGTCGGGGTTAAGATTGTGCGTTGAGTTGAGCGTTAAGTCCCAAAATCGTGTGTATCACTTTAAATCAGCGTTGTACACTGATTGAAGCCATTTTCTCCCAACTTTACATGATTCCAGCGTTCGTTATCTGCGCCTGCGCTAACTCCTTTACCAAGATGGCGTCTGGCGCACGTCACGCAGGAAACATGCGTGCGTAGCCAAGACACCATTTTGGATGTTCAGGAGGCCGTGCAGCACCAAAACAACGGACGTTACACGGCCCAATTTAGCGCCATAGAGTCTGCAAAGAGATATCGACAGGTTAAGTGAGTGGGCAAGAAGGTGGCAGATGGAGTATAATGTGGGGAAATGTGAGGTTATTCACTTTGGTAGGAAGAATAGAAAAACAGAATATTTTTTAAATGGTGAGAAACTATTAAATGTTGGTGTTCAGAGAGACTTGAGTGTCCTTGTGCACGAAACACAGAAAGTTAACATGTAGGTGCAGCAGGCAATTAGGAAAGCAAATGGTATGTTGGCCTTTATTGGAAGGGGGTTGGAGTATAAGAGTGCGGAAGTCTTGCTGCAATTGTACAGGGCTTTAGTGAGACCTCACCTGGAGTACTGTGTACAGTTTTGGTCTCCTTACCTTAGAAGGTTCATCAGACTGATTCCTGGGATGAGAGGGTTGTCCTATGAGGAGAGATTGGGTAAAATGGGCCTATACTCTCTGGAGTTTAGAAGAATGAGAGGTGATCTCATTGAAACATATAAGATTCTGAGGGGCCTTGACAGGGTAGATGCTGAGAGGCTGTTTCCCCTGGCTGGAGAGTCTAGAACTAGGGGGCATAGTCTCAGGATAAGGGGTCGGCCATTTAGGACTGAGATGAAGAGGAATTTCTTCACTCAGAGGGTTATGAATCTTTGGAATCCTCTACCCCAGAGGGCTGTGGATGCTGAGTCATTGAGTATATTCAAGGCTGAGATCAATAGATTTTTGGACTCTAGAGGAATCAAGGGATATGGGGATCGGGCGGGAAAATGGAGTTGAGGTCGAAGATCAGCCATGATCTTATTGAATGGTGGAGCAGGCTCGAGGGGCCGAATGGCCTACTCCTGCTCCTATTTCTTATGTGTTTACATAGAACTCCCCTACTCTAATTAGAAATGGCACCGTGGGAACTTTCTTGTCCACCTGAGAGGGCAGATGGGGCATTGGTTTAACGTCTCATACGAAAGACGGTCCCTCCGACGGTGCAGCGCTCCCTCAGTACTGACCCTCCGACAGTGCAGCGCTCCCTCAGTACTGACCCTCCGACAGTGCAGCGCTCCCTCAGTACTGACCCTCCGACAGTGCAGCACTCCCTCAGTACTGACCCTCCGACAGTGAGCGCTCCCTCAGTACTGACCCTCCGACAGTGCAGCGCTCCCTCAGTACTGATCCTACGACAGTGCAGCGCTCCCTCAGTACTGACCCTCCGACAGTGCAGCACTCCCTCAGTACTGACCCTCCGACAGTGCGGCTCTCCCTCAGTACTGATCCTCTGACAGTGCAGCGCTCCCTCAGTACTGACCCTCCGACAGTGCAGTGCTCCCTCAGTACTGACCCTCCGACAGTGCAGCGCTCCCTCAGTACTGACCCTCCGACGGTGCAGCGCTCCCTCAGTACTGACCCTCCGACAGTGCAGCGCTCCCTCAGTACTGACCCTCCGACAGTGCAGCGCTCCCTCAGTACTGATCCTCCGACAGTGCAGTGCTCCCTCAGTACTGATCCTCCGACAGTGCAGTGCTCCCTCAGTACTGATCCTCTGACAGTGCAGTGCTCCCTCAGTACTGATCCTCTGACAGTGCAGCGCTCCCTCAGTACTGACCCTCCGACAGTGCAGTGCTCCCTCAGTACTGACCCTCCGACAGTGCAGCGCTCCCTCAGTACTGACCCTCCGACAGTGCAGCGCTCCCTCAGTACTGACCCTCCGACGGTGCAGCGCTCCCTCAGTACTGACCCTCCGACAGTGCAGCGCTCCCTCAGTACTGACCCTCCGACAGTGCAGCGCTCCCTCAGTACTGATCCTCCGACAGTGCAGTGCTCCCTCAGTACTGATCCTCTGACAGTGCAGTGCTCCCTCAGTACTGATCCTCTGACAGTGCAGCGCTCCCTCAGTACTGACCCTCCGACAGTGCAGTGCTCCCTCAGTACTGACCCTCCGACAGTGCAGCGCTCCCTCAGTACTGACCCTCCGACAGTGCAGCGCTCCCTCAGTACTGACCCTCCGACAGTGCAGCGCTCCCTCAGTACTGACCCTCCGACAGTGCAGCGCTCCCTCAGTACTGACCCTCCGACAGTGCAGCGCTCCCTCAGTACTGATCCTCCGACAGTGCAGCGCTCCCTCAGTACTGACCCTCCGACAGTGCAGCGCTCCCTCAGTACTGACCCTCCGACAGTGCAGCGCTCCCTCAGTACTGACCCTCCGACAGTGCAGCGCTCCCTCAGTACTGATCCTCCGACAGTGCAGCGCTCCCTCAGTACTGACCCTCCGACAGTGCAGCGCTCCCTCAGTACTGACCCTCCGACAGTGCAGCGCTCCCTCAGTACTGCACTGGGAGTATCTGCCTGGATTTGGAGCTCCGGTTTCTGGAGTGGGGCTCGACCCCACGACCTTCTGAATCAAAGGCGAGAGAGTGAGACCCAATGGGCCGTGACTGTCACGTGGGAATTGGTGAGAGGAAGAAAATAATACGATGAACGTCTGAGCAAATGGATTAAAGATCGTGCGAGCACTGTGAGGTGGTGTTCCCCCCTGGAGCTGTTGGTGTTGTCTTTGCCCTTTCGGGGGTTGGCGTGTGTGTCCATTGTCAGTGGTGGAGCGGCCTGTGTTTAGAATGCTGTATTGCTATTCGCAAGCGGCCGTGAAGCTCCCTGGCATTTATAGCATATTGTAAACAATTTTACAACACCAAGTTATAGTCCAGCAATTTTATTTTCAATTCACAAGCTTTCGGAGACTTCCTCCTTCCTCCTTTCTCATTTATAGCATAAGAAGATAACAATAAGCGTACGACTGGAATTGCTGGTGCGCAGTTTGGAACACTGAGACATGTCCAGGGAGCTGGCGTGGGACTGAGGATCCTCCACCTCTCCCTTCTGTCTTCAGCTGACCCGCACAGCTGACGGTCAGGCTGACTGACAGCGGACAAAATCACTTTCACATTTGCACATTCATTCTCTTGACTTCTGTCAGTTTCGACCTCTCTCGCTCTCTTTTTTTTCTCTCCATCCCTCTGTCTGTCTCACTTTTTCTCTGTCGAACTCCCTCTCTTTCTCTCTCTATCTCTCTGTGTGTCTCTTCCTCTTTCCCTCCATCTGTCCCTTGATCTATCTGAGTATCAGTCTGTCTATCTGCCTGTGTCTACAGTCTGTCACTGTCTCTCTCTGACTGTCTAACTTTCTTCGTGTGTACTCATGCTGGGTCTAAGAATCATCGAATCAGAGAAAGGTTACAGCACGGAAGGAGGCCATTCGGCCCATCGAGTCCGTGCTGGCTCTATGCACAAGCAATCCAGCGAGTCCCACTCCCCCGCCCTTTCCCTGTAGCCCTGCAAATTTTTTCCTTTCAAGTACTTATCCAGTTCCCTTTTGAAGGCCATGATTGAATCTGCCTCCACCACCCCCTCGGGCAGTGCATTCCAGATCCTAACCACTCACTGTGTAAAAAAGTTTTTCCTCATGTCACCTTTGGTTCTTTTGCCAATCACCTTAAATCTATGTCCTCTGGTCCTGACCCTTCCGCCAATGGGAACAGTTTCTCTCTATCCACTTTGTCGAGATGCTTCATGATTTTGAACACCTCGATCAAATCTCCTCTCAACCTTCTCTTTTTTTTTATTCGTTCATGGGATGTGGGCGTCGCTGGCGAGGCCGGCATTTATTGCCCATCCCTAATTGCCCTTGAGAAGGTGGTGGTGAGCCGCCTTCTTGAACCGCTGCAGTCCGTGTGGTGAAGGTTCTCCCACAGTGCTGTTAGGAAGGGAGTTCCAGGATTTTGACCCAGCGACGATGAAGGAACGGCGATATATTTCCAAGCCGGGCTGGTGTGTGACTTGGAGGGGAACGTGCAGGTGGTGTTGTTCCCATGTGCCTGCTGCTCTTGTCCTTCTAGGTGGTAGAGATCGCGGGTTTGGGAGGTGCCGTCGAAGAAGCCTTGGCGAGTTGCTGCAGTGCATCCTGTGGATGGGACACACTGCAGCCACAGTGCGCCGGTGGTGAAGGGAATGAATGTTTAGGGTGGTGGATGGGGTGCCAATCAAGTGGGCTGCTTTATCTTGGATGGTGTTGAGCTTCTTGAGTGTTGTTGGAGCTGCACTCATCCAGGCAAGTGGAGAGTATTCCATCACACTCCTGACTTGTGCCTTATAGATGGTGGAAAGGCTTTGGGGAGTCAGGAGGTGAGTCACTCGCCGCAGAATACCCAGCCTCTGACCTGCTCCTCCAGACACAGTATTTATGTGGCTGGTCCAGTTAACTTTCTGGTTAGTGGTGACCCCAGGAAGTTGATGGTGGGGGATTCGGTGATGGTAATGCCGTTGAATGTCAAGGGGAGATGGTTAGACTCTCTATTGTTGGAGATGGTCATTGCCTGGCACTTGTCTGGCGTGAATGTTACTTGCCACTTATTAGCCCAAGCCTGGATGTTGTCCAGGTCTTGCTGCATGCGGGCACAGACTGCTTCATTATCTGAGGGGTTGCGAATGGAACTGAACACTGTGCAATCATCAGCGAACATCCCCATTTCTGAACTTATGATGGAGGGAAGGTCATTGATGAAGCAGCTGAAGATAGTTGGGCCTAGGACACTGCCCTGAGGAACTCCTGCAGCAATGTCCTGGGGCTGAGATGATTGGCCTCCAACAACCACTACCATCTTCCTTTGTGCAAGGTATGACTCCAGCCACTGGAGAGTTTTCCCCCTGATTCCCATTGACTTCAATTTTACTCGGGCTCCTTGATGCCACACTCGCTCAAATGCTACCTTGATGTCAAGGGCAGTCACTCTCACCTCACCTCTGGAATTCAGCTCTTTTGTCCATGTTTGGACCAAGGCTGTAATGAGGTCTGGAGCCGAGTGGTCCTGGCGGAACCCAAACTGAGCATCGGTGAGCAGGTTATTGGTGAGTAAGTGCTGCTTGATAGCACTGTCGACGACACCTTCCATCACTTTGCTGATGATTGAGAGTAGACTGATGGGGCGGTAATTGGCCGGATTGGATTTGTCCTGCTTTTTGAGAACAGGACATACCTGGGCAATTTTCCACATTGTCGGGTAGATGCCAGTGTTGTAGCTGTACTGGAACAGCCTGTCAAGGAGAACAACCCCAGCTTCTCCACTCTATCCACGGAACAAAAGACCTGTACAGCTGATTATCAACCTACCTGTTTTACTGCCCCATGATCTCTGTCCTCTCATCTCTATTTTTCTGTCACTCCCTCTGTCTGCCGCGCGATCTCCGTCCGACCATTTCCATTTGCCGATCTCTCCCTCGGTCTCCCTCGCATTCTGTCCGATTACAACTCTGTGAATCATTTTGGAATGTTTTACAGTGTTAAAAGCACTCGAGAAATACAACATGTAATCATTGTGGTTATTAACATATTTCGTACGTTTCCCCAGGGTCCTTAATTGTATCGTCATCAACCACTGTTTAATCAACTTCATATTCAGCAGGGTAAGGGTCACTCACTGTGTAACTGTACAGAGACACTGTTTATTCAGGGTGAGGGTCACTCACTGTGTAACTGTACAGAGTCACTGTTTATTCAGGGTAAGGGTCACTCACTGTGTAACTGTACAGAGTCCCTGTTTATTCAGGGTGAGGGTCACTCACTGTGTAACTGTACAGAGTCACTGTTTATTCAGGGTAAGGGTCACTCACTGTGTAACTGTACAGAGTCACTGTTTATTCAGGGTAAGGGTCACTCACTATGTAACTGTACAGAGTCCCTGTTTATTCAGGGTGAGGGTCACTCACTGTGTAACTGTACAGAGTCACTGTATATTCAGGGTAAGGGTCACTCACTGTGTAACTGTACAGAGTCCCTGTTTATTCAGGGTAAGGGTCACTCACTATGTAACTGTACAGAGTCCCTGTTTATTCAGGGTGAGGGTCACTCACTGTGTCACTGTCCAGAGACACTGTTTATTCAGGGTGAGGGTCACTCACTGTGTAACTGTCCAGAGTCACTGTTTATTCAGGGTGAGGGTCACTCACTGTGTAACTGTACAGAGTCCCTGTTTATTCAGGGTGAGGGTCACTCACTGTGCAACTGTACTGAGTCACTGTTTATTCAGGGTAAGGGTCACACACTGTATAAATGTGCAGAGTCACTGTTTATTCAGGGTAAGGGTCACTCACTGTGTAACTGTACAGAGTCACTGTTTATTCAGGGTAAGGGTCACTCACTGTGTAACTGTACAGAGTCACTGTTTATTCAGGGTGAGGGTCACTCACTGTGCAACTGTACTGAGTCCCTGTTTATTCAGGGTAAGGGTCACACACTGTATAAATGTGCAGAGTCACTGTTTATTCAGGGAAAGGGTCACTCACTGTGTAACTGTACAGAGTCACTGTTTATTCAGGGTAAGGGTCACTCACTGTGTAACTGTACAGAGTCACTGTTTATTCAGGGTGAGGGTCACTCACTGTGTAACTGTACAGAGTCACTGTTTATTCAGGGTAAGGGTCACTCATTATGTAACTGTACAGAGTCCCTGTTTATTCAGGGTGAGGGTCACTCACTGTGTAACTGTACAGAGTCACTGTATATTCAGGGTAAGGGTCACTCACTGTGTAACTGTACAGAGTCCCTGTTTATTCAGGGTGAGGGTCACTCACTGTGTAACTGTACAGAGTCCCTGTTTATTCAGGGTGAGGGTCACTCACTGTGTAACTGTACAGAGTCCCTGTTTATTCAGGGTAAGGGTCACTCACTATGTAACTGTACAGAGTCCCTGTATATTCAGGGTAAGGGTCACTCACTGTGTAACTGTACAGAGTCACTGTTTATTCAGGGTGAGGGTCACTCACTGTGTAACTGTACAGAGTCACTGTTTATTCAGGGTGAGGGTCACTCACTGTGTAACTGTACAGAGTCCCTGTTTATTCAGGGTAAGGGTCACTCAGTGTGTAACTGTACAGAGTCACTTTTTTCAGGGTAAGGGTCACTCACTGTGTAACTGTACAGAGTCACTCTTTATTCGGGGTAAGAGTCACTCACTGTGTAACTGTACAGAGTCACTGTTTATTCAGGGTGAGGGTCACTCACTGTGTAACTGTACAGAGTCCCTGTTTATTCAGGGTAAGGGTCACTCAGTGTGTAACTGTACAGAGTCACTGTTTATTCACGGTAAGGGTCACTCACTGTGTAACTGTACAGAGTCACTGTTTATTCAGGGTGAGGGTCACTCATTGTGTAACTGTACAGAGTCACTTTTTTCAGGGTAAGGGTCACTCACTGTGTAACTGTACAGAGTCCCTGTTTATTCAGGGTAAGGGTCACTCACTGTGTAACTGTACAGAGTCACTGTTTTTTCAGCTAAGGGTCACTCAGTGTGTAACTGTACAGAGTCCCTGTTTATTCAGGGTGAGGGTCACTCACTGTGTAACTGTACAGAGTCCCTGTTTATTCAGGGTAAGGGTCACTCACTGTGTAACTGTACAGAGTCACTGTTTATTCAGGGTGAGGGTCACTCACTGTGTAACTGTACAGAGTCCCTGTTTATTCAGGGTAAGGGTCACTCACTGTGTAACTGTACAGAGTCACTGTTTATTCAGGGTGAGGGTCACTCAGTGTGTAACTGCACAGAGTCCCTGTTTATTCAGGGTAAGGGTCACTCACTGTGTAACTGTACAGAGTCACTGTTTATTCAGGGTGAGGGTCACTCACTGTGTAACTGTACAGAGTCACTGTTTATTCAGGGTGAGGGTCACTCAGTGTGTAACTGTACAGAGTCCCTGTTTATTCAGGGTAAGGGTCACTCACTGTGTAACTGCACAGAGTCACTGTTTATTCAGGGTAAGGGTCACTCACTGTGTGACTGTACAGAGTCCCTGTTTATTCAGGGTAAGGGTCACTCACTGTGTAACTGTACAGAGTCACTGTTTATTCAGGGTGAGGGTCACTCACTGTGTAACTGTACAGAGTCACTGTTTATTCAGGGTGAGGGTCACTCACTGTATAACTGTACAGAGTCACTGTTTATTCAGGGTAAGGGTCACTCACTGTATAACTGTACAGATTGTGAACAATTTTACAACACCAAGTTATAGTCCAACAAATTTATTTTAAATTCCACAAGCTTTCGGAGGCTTCCTCCTTCCTCAGGTGGTGGAAATGAAATTTTCGAATCCTTCGCATTTGAAAATCACAGAACAATGCCTGGTGATTACTACCTGTTGCCAAGGCAATCACAGTGAGCAGACAGAAAGGTGTCACCCAAAAGGCCACCGAATATACAAACCCCCCAAAAAAAATGAGAGAGAGAAGGAAGACAGTCAATGACCCGTTATATTAAAAACAGATAACATTTGTTCGCTGGTGGGGTAACGTGTAGCGTGACATGAATCCAAGATCCCGGTTGAGGCCGTCCTCATGGGTGTGGAACTTGGCTTTCAATTTCTGCTCGACGATTTTGCGTTGTCGTGTGTCTCGAAGGCCGCCTTGGAGTACGCTTACCCGAAGATCGGTGGATGAATGTCCCTGACTGCTGAAGTGTTCCCCGACTGGGAGGGAACCCTCCTGTTTGGCGATTGTTGCGCGGTTTCCGTTCATCCGTTGTCGCAGTGTCTGCATGGTCTCGCCAATGTACCATGCTCTGGGGCATCCTTTCCTGCAACGTATGAGGTAGACAACGTTGGCCGAGTCACAGGAGTATGAACCGTGTACCTGGTGGGTGGTGTCCTCTCGTGTGATGGTGGTATCTGTGTCGATGATCTGGCATGTCTTGCAGAGGTTTCCGTGGCAGGGTTGTGTGGTGTCGTGGACGCTGTTCTCCTGAAGGCTGGGTAATTTGCTGCGAACGAATATTTGTTTGAGGTTGAGTGGCTGTTTAAAGGCGAGTAGTGGAGGTGTGGGGATGGCCTTAGCGAGGTGTTCGTCATCATTGATGACATGTTGAAGGCTGCGGAGAACATGGCGTAGTTTCTCCGCCCCGGGGAAGTACTGGACGACGAAGGGTACTCTGTTGGTTGCGTCCCGTCTCGCACACTCCGCAACCATCTCATACACCAACTCTACAGCAGACGCCGCAACCTCGAAACCAAGATAGAGTCCATACTCTCAACCTGTACTCAGGACACAGCAGACCAGCTACGAGACACCGCCAAACAGACGAGGCAACGGAACTACGCTGCCTACATGAAAACCAAGAGCAGGAAGCTTGAGAAACTCGGCATCACCACCAGCATCGACCAAGCTTCCCCCGGTACCACGGTTGCAACCACAGGGAAGTCTATCGTCAATTTGTCCGACCACACCCTTCAACCAGACGAAATCGAAGTTCTCAGCCGAGGGCTCAATTTCTGACCCACCACCAAAATGGACCCCACTAGTCTCGTGGCGGACACAGAGGAATTCATCAGGAGAATGAGGCTCCGGGAATTCTACCACAAACCCCAAGATTTCAGCAGCGAACCCAATGAGACAATCAACGATCCGGAACAGCAGACAGAGGGATCCGCGGTACAGCAACCGAAGAGGAAAGAGTCTCACTGGACTCCTCCAGAGGGTCGCTGCCCTCAGCTTGACATGTATGCTCAAGCTGTCAGGAAATGCGTCAATGCCAGATTCATCAGCCGCACTCAGAAGACAGTCCAGAATGTCACCCGAGCACAACGCAACGCCATCAACACTCTCAAGACCAACCGCAACATCGTCATCAAACCAGCGGATAAAGGAGGAGCCATCGTCATACAGAACAGAACGGACTATTGCAAAGAAGCATACCGACAACTGGACAACCAGGAACACTACAGACGGTTACCCGCAGATCCGACCAAAGAACACACCCACCAGCTCAACAAACTGATCAAGACCTTCGATCCAGACCTTCAAAACATCCTACGCACTCTCATCCCACGTACTCCCCGCGTGGGAGACTTCTACTGCCTCCCAAAGATACACAAAGCCAACACACCCGGACGTCCTATCGTATCAGGCAACGGAACCCTGTGTGAGAACCTCTCTGGATACGTCGAGGGCATCCTGAAACCCATCGTACAGGGAACCCCCAGCTTCTGTCGCGACACTACAGACTTCCTACAAAAACTCAGTACCCACGGACCAGTTGAACCAGGAACACTTCTCACCACGATGGACGTCTCGGCACTCTACACCAGTATCCCCCACGATGACGGCATCGCTGCGACAGCATCAATACTCAACACCAACAACAGCCAATCTCCGGACGCCATCCTACAACTCATCCGCTTCATCCTGGATCACAATGTCTTCACCTTCGATAACCAGTTCTTTACCCAAACACACGGAACAGCCATGGGGACCAAATTCGCACCCCAATACGCCAACATTTTCATGCACAAGTTCGAGCAGGACTTCTTCACTGCACAGGACCTCCAACCAACACTATACACCAGATACATCGACGACATTTTCTTTCTATGGACCCACGGTGAGGAATCACTGAAGAGACTACACGATAACATCAACAAGTTCCATCCCACCATCAAACTCACCATGGACTACTCCTCAGAATCAGTTTCTTTCTTGGACACACGAATCTCCATCAAAGACGGGCACCTCAGCACCTCACTCTACCGCAAGCCCATGGACAACCTCACGATGCTCCACTTTTCCAGCTTCCACCCTAACCACATCAAAGAGGCCATCCCCTATGGACAGGCCCTGCGAATACACAGGGTCTGCTCAGACGAGGAGGAACGCGATGGACACCTACAGACGCTGAAAGATGCCCTCGTAAGAACGGGATATGACGCTCGACTCATCGATCGACAGTTCCGACGGGCCACAGCGAAAAATCGCGTAGACCCCCTCAGAAGACTAACACGGGACGCAACCAACAGAGTACCCTTCGTCGTCCAGTACTTCCCCGGAGCGGAGAAACTACGCCATGTTCTCCGCAGCCTTCAACATGTCATCAATGATGACGAACACCTCGCTAAGGCCATCCCCACACCTCCACTACTCGCCTTTAAACAGCCACCCAACCTCAAACAGACCATCGTTCGCAGCAAATTACCCAGCCTTCAGGAGAACAGCGTCCACGACACCACACAACCCTGCCACGGCAACCTCTGCAAGACATGCCAGATCATCGACACAGATACCACCATCACACGAGAGGACACCACCCACCAGGTGCACGGTTCATACTCCTGTGACTCGGCCAACGTTGTCTACCTCATACGTTGCAGGAAAGGATGCCCCAGAGCATGGTACATTGGCGAGACCATGCAGACGCTGCGACAACGGATGAACGGACACCGCGCAACAATCGCCAGACAGGAGGGTTCCCTCCCAGTCGGGGAACACTTCAGCAGTCATGGACATTCAGCCACCGACCTTCGGGTAAGCGTACTCCAAGGCGGCCTTCGAGACACACGACAACGCAAAATCGTCGAGCAGAAATTGATAGCCAAGTTCCGCACCCATGAGGACGGCCTCAACCGGGATCTTGGGTTCATGTCACGCTACACGTAACCCCACCAGCGAACAAATGTTATCTGTTTTTAATATAACGGGTCATTGACTGTCTTCCTTCTCTCTTTTTTTTTGGGGGGTTTGTATATTCGGTGGCTTTTTCGGTGACACCTCTCTGTCTGCTCACTGTGATTGCCTTGGCAACGGGCAGTAATCACCAGGCATTGTTCTGTGATTTTCAAATGCGAAGGATTCGAAAATTTCATTTCCACACTATTCACCTGAGGAAGGAGGAAGCCTCCGAAAGCTTGTGGAATTTAAAATAAATTTGTTGGACTATAACTTGGTGTTGTAAAATTGTTTACAATTGTCAACCCCAGTCCATCACCGGCATCTCCACATCATAACTGTACAGAGTCACTGTTTATTCAGGGTGAGGGTCACTCACTGTAACTGTACAGAGTCACTGTTTATTCAGGGTAAGGGTCACTCACTGTGTAACTGTACTGAGTCACTGTTTATTCAGGGTAAGGGTCACTCAGTGTGTAACTGTACAGAGTCCCTGTTTATTCAGGGTAAGGGTCACTCACTGTGTAACTGTACAGAGTCCCTGTTTATTCAGGGTGAGGGTCACTCACTGTGTAACTGCACAGAGTCACTGTTTATTCAGGGTAAGGGTCACTCACTGTGTGACTGTACAGAGTCACTGTTTATTCAGGGTGAGGGTCACTCACTGTGTAACTGTACAGAGTCACTGTTTATTCAGGGTGAGGGTCACTCACTGTAACTGTACAGAGTCACTGTTTATTCAGGGTAAGGGTCACTCACTGTGTAACTGTACTGAGTCACTGTTTATTCAGGGTAAGGGTCACTCAGTGTGTAACTGTACAGAGTCCCTGTTTATTCAGGGTGAGGGTCACTCACTGTGTAACTGTACAGAGTCCCTGTTTATTCAGGGTAAGGGTCACTCACTGTGTAACTGTACAGAGTCACTGTTTATTCAGGGTAAGGGTCACTCACTGTGTAACTGTACAGAGTCACTGTTTATTCAGGGTGAGGGTCACTCAGTGTGTAACTGTACAGAGTCACTGTTTATTCAGGGTGAGGGTCACTCACTGTGTAACTGTACAGAGTCACTGTTTATTCAGGGTGAGGGTCACTCAGTGTGTAACTGTACAGAGTCCCTGTTTATTCAGGGTAAGGGTCACTCACTGTGTAACTGTACAGAGTCCCTGTTTATTCAGGGTGAGGGTCACTCAGTGTGTAACTGTACAGAGTCACTGTTTATTCAGGGTGAGGGTCACTCACTGTGTAACTGTACAGAGTCCCTGTTTATTCAGGGTGAGGGTCACTCACTGTGTAACTGTACAGAGTCCCTGTTTATTCAGCAGCTTCTGGGTTGTTACGTTAAATCTCTGTACCTGCTAAGTTGTTATCCATTGTCATTTATCGTTGTGCAACATTGTCTTCAAATGGACCTGAAACCATTTCTTGATTGTCAATTGTCCCCTAGTCACTTTTTGGGATCATTCTTTTTTTTTCCAGGATTATCCCAAACAGAGGCATCCAGGCTGGAACCGAGGGTCGGTGGCCTATCACGCAGGTAGGGCCAGAGATTTGTTGGGTGGTTTGCTGGTTGGTCACAGTCCCATCTCTCTGCCTTGGGCTGGTGATCCCAATAGCCCACAGTGCTGTGTGTGTTTGTGACGGGAGGGTTTGTGACAGGCTCTGTGCCAATCGGGCGTTTTCCAATGGGCAGTAAGGCCTCGCTGAGATTCCATTTCTTCAAATATTGAATCATGAAATAATCATGAAATAATAGCTCGTAACAAACCAAATGCAGTAATCATGGGGGCCTTTAATCTGCATATAGACTGGGCAGATCAAATTGGCAAAGGTAGTTTGGAGGATGAGTTCATGGAATGCATTCGAGACGGTTTCCTGGAGCAATTCGTCATGGAACCAAACAGGGAACAGGCTATTTTAGATCTTGTATTATGTAATGAGATCGGGTTAATTAGTAATCTCACGGTAAAAGAACCTCTGGGGAAGAGTGAGCATAATATGATAGAATTTCAAATTCAGCTTGAGAGTGACGTACATAAGTCAGAATCTAGAGTCTTAAACTTAAATAAAGCCAATTAAATAGGTATGAGGGGTGAGTTGTCAAAGGTAGATTGGGAAATTAAATTAAAGGGTTTGACAGTTGAAAAGCAATGGCAAACATTTAAAGAAATATTTCAATATTCTCAGCAAATATACATTCCATTGAGAAATAAAATCTCCACGGGAAAAGTGATCCATCAGTGGCTGACTAAAGAAGTTAAGGATAGTATTAGATTAAAAGAAGAGGCTTATAATGTTGCCAAGAAGAGTAATAAGCCTGAGGATTGGGAGAGTTTTAGAAACCTGCAAAGGACGACCAAAAAATTGATAAAAAGGGAGAAAATAGAATATGAAAGTAAACTAGGAAGAAATATAAAAACGGATTGTAAGATCTTCGACAAGTACGTAAAAAGGAAGAGAGTAGCAAAAGTAAACATTGGTCCCTTAGAGGCTGAGACGGGAGAAATTATAATGGGGAATAAGGAAATGACAGAGACATTAAGCAAATATTTTGTATCGATCTTCACAGTAGAAGACACAAAAAGCATTCCAGAAATAGTGGGGAACCCAGGGGTAAATGAGAGGGAGGAACTTAAAGTAATTAATATCAGTAGAGAAAAAGTACTGGAGAAACTAATGGGACTGAAAACCAATAAATCCCCTGGACCTGATGACCGACATCTGAGGGTTCTAAAAGAGGTGGCTGCAGAGATAGTGGATGCATTGGTTGTGATCTTCAAAATTCTCTAGATTCTGGAACGGTCCCAGTGGACTGGAAGGTAGCAAATTAACCCCGCTATTCAAGAAAGGAGGAAGAGAGAAAACAGGGAATTATAGGCCAGTTAGCCTGAC
Organism: Heptranchias perlo; assembly: GCF_035084215.1. Classification (NCBI taxonomy): domain Eukaryota; kingdom Metazoa; phylum Chordata; class Chondrichthyes; order Hexanchiformes; family Hexanchidae; genus Heptranchias; species Heptranchias perlo. Next base: position 2,675,753 of record NC_090331.1, read on the forward strand.
CTCAGTGGTCGGGAAAATGCTGGAATCCATTATTAAGGAAGTGGTAACAGGGCACTTAGAAAATCATAATATGATTAGACAGAGTCAACATGGGTTTTATGAAAGGGAAATCGTGTTTGACAAATCCATTAGAGATTTTTGAAGATGTAACTAGCAGGGTAGATAAAGGGGAACCAGTGGATGTCGTATATTTGGATTTTCAAAAGGCACATAAAAGGTTGTTACACAAGATAAGGGCTCATGGGATTGGGGGTAATATATTAGCATGGATAGAGGATTGATTAATGGACAGAAAACAGAGAGTAGGGATAAACGGGTCATTCTCGGGTTGTCAGGCTGTAACTAGTGGGGTGCCGCAAGGACCAGTGCTTGGGCCTCAGCTATTTACAATCTATATTAATGATTTAGATGAAGGGACCGAGTGTAATGTATCCAAGTTTGCTGACGATACAAAGCCAGGTGGGAAAGTAAGCTGTGAGGAGGACACAAAGAGTCTGCAAAGGGATATAGACAGGTTAAGTGAGTGGGTGAGAAGGTGGCAGATGGAGTATAATGTGGGGAAATGTGAGATTATTCACTTTGGTAGGAAGAATAGAAAAACAGAATACTTTGTAAATGGTGGGAAACTATTAAATGTTGGTGTTCAGGAATTTGGGTATCCTCGTACAAGAAACACAAAAAGTTAGCATGCAGGTACAGCAAGCAATTAGGAAAGTAAATGGTATGTTGGCCTTTATTCCAAGGGGTTTGGAGTACAAGAGTAAGGAAGTCTTAATACAATTGTACAGGGCTTTAGTGAGACCTCACCTGGAGTACTGTGTACAGTTTTGGTCTCCTTATCTAAGGAAGGATATACTTGCCTTAGAGGCGGTGCAACAAAGGTTCACTAGATTGATTCCTGGTCCTATGAGGAGAGGTTGAGTAGAATGGGCCTATTCTCTCTGGAGTTTAGAAGAATGAGAGGTGATCTCCTTGAAACATATAAGATTCTGAGGGGGCTTGACAGGGTAGATGCTGAGAGGCTGTTTCCCCTGGCTGGAGAGTCTAGAACTAGGAGGCATGGTCTCAGGATAAGGGGTCGGCCATTCAAGACTGAGATGAAGAGGAATTTCTTCACTCAGAGGGTTGTGAATCTTTGGAATTCTCTCCCCCAGAGGGCTGTGGATGCTGAGTCATTGAATATATTCAAGACTGAGATCAATAGATTTTTGGACTCTCGGGGAATCAAGGGATATGGGGATCGGGCGGGAAAGTGGAGTTGAGGTTGAAGATCAGCCATGATCTGATTGAATGGCAGAGCAGGATCGAGGGGCCGAATGGCCGACTCCTGTCCCTGTTTCTTATGTTCTTAAACATCCTGTGACACTTTCACTGGCCTCTTGAAGATTTAGGTTATCCAATCAGACAACTGGATTTTTGTTTCGACTGGCTTGATTGGTGGATTGTAAACTACACGCTCCATCGCCGGGGGGAGAGTGTACGGGGGGGAGAGTGTACGGGGAGAGAGTGTACGGGGGGAGAGAGTGTACGGGGGGAGAGAGTGTACGGGGGGGAGAGAGTGTACGGGGAGAGAGTGTACGGGGGGAGAGTGTACGGGGAGAGAGTGTACGGGGGGAGAGAGTGTACGGGGGGAGAGAGTGTACGGGGGGAGAGAGTGTACGGGGGGGAGAGAGTGTACGGGGAGAGAGTGTACGGGGGGAGAGTGTACGGGGGGAGAGAGTGTACGGGGGGAGAGAGTGTACGGGGGGAGAGAGTGTACGGGGGGGAGAGAGTGTACGGGGAGAGAGTGTACGGGGGGAGAGTGTACGGGGAGAGAGTGTACGGGGGGAGAGAGTGTACGGGGGGAGAGAGTGTACGGGGGGAGAGAGTGTACGGGGGGAGAGAGTGTACGGGGGGAGAGAGTGTACGGGGGGGAGAGAGTGTACGGGGAGAGAGTGTACGGGGGGAGAGTGTACGGGGGGAGAGAGTGTACGGGGGGAGAGAGTGTACGGGGGGAGAGAGTGTACGGGGGGGAGAGTGTACGGGGGGGAGAGAGTGTACGGGGAGAGAGTGTACGGGGGGAGAGAGTGTACGGGGGGAGAGAGTGTACGGGGGGAGAGTGTACGGGGGGAGAGAGTGTACGGGGGGAGAGTGTGTACGGGGGGAGAGAGTGTACGGGGGGAGAGTGTACGGGGGGAGAGAGTGTACGGGGGGAGAGTGTGTACGGGGGGAGAGAGTGTACGGGGGGAGAGAGTGTACGGGGAGAGAGTGTACGGGGGGGGAGAGTGTACGGGGAGAGAGTGTACGGGGGGAGAGAGTGTACGGGGAGAGAGTGTACGGGGGGAGAGAGTGTACGGGGGGGAGAGAGTGTACGGGGGGAGAGTGTACGGGGGGAGAGAGTGTACGGGGGGAGAGAGTGTACGGGGGGAGAGAGTGTACGGGGGGGAGAGTGTACGGGGGGGAGAGAGTGTACGGGGAGAGAGTGTACGGGGGGAGAGAGTGTACGGGGGGAGAGAGTGTACGGGGGGAGAGTGTACGGGGGGAGAGAGTGTACGGGGGGAGAGTGTGTACGGGGGGAGAGAGTGTACGGGGGGAGAGTGTACGGGGGGAGAGAGTGTACGGGGGGAGAGTGTGTACGGGGGGAGAGAGTGTACGGGGGGAGAGAGTGTACGGGGAGAGAGTGTACGGGGGGGGAGAGTGTACGGGGGGAGAGTGTACGGGGGGAGAGTGTGTACGGGGGGAGAGAGTGTACGGGGGGGGAGAGTGTACGGGGGGAGAGTGTACGGGGGGAGAGAGTGTACGGGGGGAGAGTGTACGGGGGGAGAGAGTGTACGGGGGGAGAGAGTGTACGGGGGGAGAGAGTGTACGGGGGGAGAGAGTGTACGGGGGGAGAGTGTGTACGGGGGGAGAGAGTGTACGGGGGGAGAGAGTGTACGGGGGGAGAGAGTGTACGGGGGGGGAGAGTACGGGGGGAGAGTGTACGGGGAGAGAGTGTACGGGGGGAGAGAGTGTACGGGGGGAGAGAGTGTACGGGGGGAGAGAGTGTACGGGGGGGAGAGTGTACGGGGGGAGAGAGTGTACGGGGGGAGAGAGTGTACGGGGGGAGAGTGTACGGGGGGAGAGAGTGTACGGGGGGAGAGAGTGTACGGGGAGAGAGTGTACGGGGGGAGAGAGTGTACGGGGGGAGAGAGTGTACGGGGGGAGAGAGTACACCGGGGGGAGTGTACGGGGAGAGAGTGTACGGGGGGAGAGAGTGTACGGGGGGAGAGAGTGTACGGGGGGAGAGAGTGTACGGGGGGAGAGTGTACGGGGGGAGAGAGTGTACGGGGGGAGAGAGTGTACGGGGAGAGAGTGTACGGGGGGAGAGAGTGTACGGGGGGAGAGAGTGTACCGGGGGAGAGAGTACACCGGGGAGAGAGTGTACGGGGGGAGAGAGTGTACGGGGGGAGAGAGTGTACGGGGGGAGAGAGTACACCGGGGAGGAGTGTGTACACGGAGGGGGGAGTGTGTACACGGAGGGGGGAGTGTGTACACGGAGGGGGAGTGTGTACACGGAGGGGGGAGTGTGTACACGGAGGGGGAGTGTGTACACGGGGGGGAGTGTGTACACGGAGGGGGAGTGTGTACACGGAGGGGGGAGTGTGTACACGGAGGGGGAGTGTGTACACGGGGGGGAGTGTGTACACGGAGGGGGGAGTGTGTACACGGAGGGGGGAGTGTGTACACGGAGGGGGAGTGTGTACACGGAGGGGGGAGTGTGTACACGGAGGGGGAGTGTGTACACGGGGGGGAGTGTGTACACGGAGGGGGAGTGTGTACACGGAGGGGGGAGTGTGTACACGGAGGGGGAGTGTGTACACGGGGGGGAGTGTGTACACGGAGGGGGGAGTGTGTACACGGAGGGGGAGTGTGTACACGGAGGGGGGAGTGTGTACACGGGGGGGAGTATGTACACGGAGGGGGAGTGTGTACACGGAGGGGGAGTGTGTACACGGAGGGGGAGTGTGTACACGGGCTGTGGGAGGAGTGGGCTTGAAAGCCAGAAGCAAAGTGAGGGATTTGAAAGCTGGATTTCCTCACCGATTGGTGGAACAGTCTTCCATTGAAGAGGATTGGTTTCGAGCCCTCCAATGGTGCTGCAGTAAGATTTGTTGAGGAGGACGATGGCCCTTGAAGATATTGGTTGTGTATTTTCTGGCAGCGTTGGCTGTGGGCTCCGAGAGCTGAGCACCATTCCTTTCCCTGGATTATTTTAAAGCTGTGCAGATGTTCGAGTGTAACCCTCACTCCCCAGCTGTGGGTCCTCCAATATCTACCATTTACACACATAGTGCAATCTTTCACAGAGCAACACATCCGAAGGCCCTTCACATTTAAGGGTTGGAGGAGACTCGGGCAGGGACCTCCAGTCTCCTTGTTATCCTGTTCCCATAGTGTTCACAGTGCAGCTCAGTCTCACTGTCAGTGTCAAGGCCTTGAAAATTCACATTGTTCTCCAGAGACTTCAGCACAAAATCAAGGCTGAAAATTCATTGCAGTACTGAGGGAGCGTTGCACTGTCAGAGGGTCAGTACTGAGGGAGCGCTGCACTGTCGGAGGGTCAGTACTGAGGGAGCGCTGCACTGTCGGAGGGTCAGTACTGAGGGAGCGCTGCACTGTCGGAGGGTCAGTACTGAGGGAGCGCTGCACTGTCGGAGGGTCAGTACTGAGGGAGTGCTGCACTGTCGGAGGGTCAGTACTGAGGGAGCACTGCACTGTCGCAGGGTCAGTACTGAGGGAGCGCTGCACTGTCGGAGGGTCAGTACTGAGGGAGCGCTGCACTGTCGGAGGGTCAGTACTGAGGGAGCGCTGCACTGTCGGAGGGTCAGTACTGAGGGAGCGCTGCACTGTCGGAGGGTCAGTACTGAGGGAGCGCTGCACTGTCAGAGGGTCAGTACTGAGGGAGCGCTGCACTGTCGGAGGGTCAGTATTGAGGGAGCGCTGAGGGAGTGTCCTGGGGCCAATATTTATCCTCAACCAACATCACGAAAAAACAGATTATCTGGTCATTTATCTCATTACTGTTTGTGGGATCTTGCTGTGCACAAATTGGCTGCCGCATTTTCTACATTACAAGAGTGATTACATTTCAAAAGTACTTCATTGGCTGTAAAGCGCTTTGGGACGTCCTGAGATGGTGAAAGGTGCTGTAGAAATGGAATTCTCTCTTTCTTTCCTTCTAACCCTTGCCTTGCATCCAGTGATTTTGTAATATGGATTCCACGCTCCCTGCAGCTCTCTGCCTGAACCGGAGCTGTGGCTTCAGAAGTCGTAGGGAAAAAAATTGGGAATAGGTAAAGATTCATTGGGCTGTATTTTGTAATTCATTCTCGGGATGTGGGCGTCGCTGGCGAGGCCGGCATTTATTGCCCATCCCTAATTGCCCCTTGAGAAGGTGGTGGTGAGCCACCTTCTTGAACCGCTGCAGTCCGTGTGGTGACGGTTCTCCCACAGTGCTGTTAGGAAGGGAGTTCCAGGATTTTGACCCGGTGACGATGAAGGAACGGCGATATATTTCCAAGTCGGGATGGTGTGTGACTTGGAGGGGAACGTGCAGGTGGTGGTGTTCCCATGTGCCTGCTGCTCTTGTCCTTCTAGGTGGTAGAGGTCGTGGGTTTGGGAGGTGCTGTCGAAGAAGCCTTGGCGAGTTGCTGCAGTGCATCCTGTGGATGGTCCACACTGCAGCCACTGTGCGCCGGTGGTGAAGGGAGTGAATGTTTAGGGTGGTGGATGGGGTGCCAATCAAGCGGGCTGCTTTGTCCTGGATTGTGTCGAGCTTCTTTAGTGTTGTTGGAGCTGCACTCATCCAGGCAAGTGGAGAGTATTCCATCACACTCCTGACTTGTGCCTTGTAGATGGTGGAAAGGCTTTGGGGAGTCAGGAGGTGAGTCACTCGCCGCAGAATACCCAGCCCCTGACCTGCTCTTGTAGCTTCAGTATTTATATGACTGGTCCAGTTAAGTTTCTGGTTAATGGTGACCCCCAGGATGTTGATGGTGGGGGATTCGGCGATGGTAATGCCGTTGAATGTCAAGGGGAGATGGTTAGACTCTCTCTTGTTGGAGATAGTCGTTGCCTGGCACTTGCCTGGCACGAATGTTACTTGCCACTTATGAGCCCAAGCCTGGATGTTGTCCAGGTCTTGATGCATGCGGGCATGGACTGCTTCATTATCTGAGGGGTTGTGAGTCAGTGTCTGCATTTTGCAGGAAGGCCCACCACTACCTTCTCACTGGTATGAGGAACAGAGAGACCTGGGGGTGAATGTGCACAAATCTTTGAAGGTGACAGGACAAGTTGAGAAGGCTGTTAAAAAAGCATATAGGATCCTGGGCTTTATTAATAGAGGCACAGAGTACAAAAGCGAGGAAGTTATGCTAAATCTTTATAAAACACCGGTTAGGCCTCAGCTGGAGTATTGTGTTCAATTCTGGGCACCGCACTTTAGGAAGGATGTGAAGGCCTTAGAGAGGGTGCAGAGGAGATTTACTAGAATGATTCCAGGGATGAGGGACTTCAGTTATGTGGAGAGACTGGAGAAGCTGGGATTGTTCTCCTCAGAACAGAGAAGGTTAAGGGGAGATTTGATCGAGGTGTTCAAAATCATGAGGGATTTTGACAGAGTAAATAAGGAGAAACTGTTTCCAGTGGCAGGAGGGTCGGTAACCAGAGGACACAGATTTAAGGTGATCGGCAAAAGAACCTAAGGTGAGATGAGGAGAATTTTTTTACACAGCGAGTTGTTCTGATCTGGAATGTGCTGCCTGAAAGGGCGGTGGAAGCAGATTCAATAATAACTTTCAAAAGGGAATTGGATAAATACTTGAAGGGGAAAAATTTGCAGGACTGTGGGGAAAGAGCAGGGGAGTGGGACTAATTGATTAGCTCTTTCAAAGAGCCGGCACAGACACGATGGGCCGAACGGCCTCCCTCTGTGCTGTATGATTCTATGGGGGTGATTTTAAACGCCAAGAGCGGGTGGGTTGGGGGTGGGTGGGAGTTGAAAGTAGTTGTTTTTTGGGCCGCGGCCGCAACCCGGCTTAATTTCTGGATTTAACGTCAGCGCGGAAATTGTCCAGGCTTCCCACCGGGAACGCAAAGTCCGAAAACTTTGCGGTCGCGACCCAAAAAGACAACTATTTTCAACTCCCACCTGCCCCCAACCCACCCGTTCTTGGGGTTTAAAATCACCCTCTCTGTCTCTGAACTGCAGGATTTGACCTTTCACAGTCCAAGCGAGATCCAGCGAGACCACTGGGCCGAGACTAAAGGTTGTGTGACAGGGAGCTTGTGCTAAAATCCAATGCTCGGAGGTTTGATTGACAGCGATCCCATGGGTTCGGGAGTTACCCACGTGGGCAACAGTCAGTGATTAAAGCTTCTGATTGAATGGTTAATTCCCCCGCCCCTGGACAGCCCTGATCACCGAGTGCTGGAGACCAGATATAAAAACATCGTGGTGCAGATGGAGGAAGGAGACGCAGGCACACAGGCAGAGGGACATCGCAGGTTGGGCATTCGATCTTTGGCCGCTAGCTCCCAGTCCCTGTCCCACACGTCTTGTAACGAGGTTCCACTCACCGGCTTCGGTACCTGCATTCTAACATTGACCGAGGCTTTTCATGCTGAGCTGACCCTCCGATATTTTTGGGTAACATCTGTTTCGGTTCTATTTTCATTCCTTACTGGAAGCACTGAATGCGTTCCTGGAAATGGTTGGCTGAGCTTCCCTTCCCCTCATGGGCAAGTGCACAGGATGTTTGAGCAAGGGCCAGTGGTTTTGCTTTTGATGATTTCTCTTGTATCAGGCAGGCGTGTGAAGGTGCTTTAAAGTTTTGCTTTGTCATAGTGTTGGCCGTGGCTAGGTGCTCGTCACTCTCGCCTCTGAGTCAGAAGGTCAGGGGTTCATAGTCCCACTCCAGAGACTCGAGCACTAAATCCAGGCCGACACTCCAGTCCAATATTGAGGGAGCGCCGCACTGTCGGAGGGTCAGTACTGAGGGAGCGCTGCACTGTCGGAGGGTCAGTACTGAGGGAGCGCTGCACTGTCGGAGGGTCAGTACTGAGGGAGCGCCGCACTGTCGGAGGGTCAGTACTGAGGGAGCGCTGCACTGTCGGAGGGTCAGTACTGAGGGAGCGCTGCACTGTCGGAGGGTCAGTACCGAGGGAGTGCCGCACTGTAGGAGGTGCCGTCTTTCAGATGAGATGTTAAACCGAGGCCCCGTCTGCCCTCTCAGGTGGATGTAAAAGATCCCACGGCCATGATTGGGAGAAGAGCAGGGGGGAGTTCTCCCCGGTGTCCTGGTCAATATTTATCCCTCAACCAACATCACTAAAAAAAAATCATCTGGTCATTCACCTCATTGCTATTTGTGGGATCTTGCTGTGAGCACATTGCCTGACACGTTTCCTACATTACAACAGTGACAGATTTCAAAAGTACTTCATTGGCTGTAAAACTTTTTTCTGGACATCCTGAGGTTGTGAAAGGTGTGATAGAAATGCAAGATCTTTCTTTCTTTATTTTATCGAAGGCCTGTCCAATCTGGGACTCTCTCCCTGAAAGGCTGTCGATGTTTGGGGGTCAATTTTAGCTTTAAAGACCGAAGTCGATAGGTTTTTGTTGGGTGAGGGTATCGTGGGATATGTAGCAAAGGCGGGTAAATGAGGTTGAGATACAGATTAGCCATGATCGAATTGAACGCCAGGACAGGCTCAAGGGGCTGAATGGCCTCCTTCTGTTCCTAATGTTCCAAGTGGCTAATTAAGTACAGACGCTGGCTGGAACCAGGACAGTTGAGACCAGGCCACTCTGTGACTCTGTGTGTCCTCTCCCTCCCTCCTGGTGTGGAAATATTCCCATGAGTAGGAAGGGCAGAAAGCACAGTCAAAGACCAGGGATTTAAGGATAGTTAAAGAACCACAACAACAACCTGCATTTATATAGCGCCTTTAACGTAGTGAAACGTCCCAGGGTGCTTCACAGGAGCGATTATCAAACAAAATTAGACACCGAGTCACATAAGGAGATATTAGGACAGGTGACCAAAAGCTTGGTCAAAGAGGGAGGTTTTAAGGAGCGTCTTAAAGGAGGAGAGAGATGCGGAGAGGTTTAGGGAGGGAATTCCAGAACTCAGGGCCCGGGCAGCTGAAGGCACGGCCGCCAATGGTGGAGCGATTAAAATCGGGGGCTGCGCAAGAGGCCAGAATTGGAGGAGCGCAGAGATCTCGGAGGGTTGTAGGGCTGGAGGAGGTTATGGAGAGACGGAGGGGTGAGGGCCATGGAGGGATTTGAACACGAGGATGAGAATTTTAAAATCGAGGTGTTCCCGGACTGGGAGCCAATGTCGGTCAGCGTGCACAGTGGGTGATGGGTGAACGGGACTTGATGTGAGTTAGAGTACGGGCAACAGAGTTTTGGATGAGCTCAAGTTTACAGAGGGGGCAAGATGAGAGGCTGGCCAGGAGAGCATTGGAATTGTCGCGTGTGGAGCTAAAAAAGGGCATGGATGACGGTTTTCAGCAGCGGATGAGCTGAGGCAGGGGTGGAGACGGGCGATATAAGACGGTGGGATATTCAGGCTATTCAGCTGTGGAATGCATCACAGCTGAGCAAGCTCCCGCCCTCATGTCATGTCACACTGGGATCACTGCGCAGTGATCAGGAGCGGCAATCATGGTGGATTTTCCGCTGCCTGGCACTCAGGTGATCTGCAGTCCGTTCTGCTTCGTCAGCTCAGAGCAACTCACTCAGCACAGTGAAACGAAATGGTACAAATCTAAAGGGGGTGCAGGAACAGAGAGACCTGGGGGTGTATGTACACAAATCGCTGAAGGTGGCAGGACAAGTTGAGAAGGCTGTAAAAAAGCACAAGAGATCCTGGACTTTATTAATAAAGGCATAGAGTACAAAACAAGGAAGTTATTCTAAATCTTTATAAAACACTAGTTCGGCCACAATTGGAGTATTGTGTCCAGTTCTGGGCACCGCACTTTAGGAAGGATGTGAAGACCTTAGAGAGGGTGCAGAGGAGATTTACTAGAATGGTTCCAGGGATGAGGGACTTCAGTTATGTGGAGAGACTGGAGAAGCTGGGATTGTTCTCCTTGGAACAGAGAAGGTTAAGGGGAGATTTGATCGAGGTGTTCAAAATCATGAAGGGTTTTGACAGAGTAAATAAGGAGAAACTGTTTCCAGTGGCAGGAGGGTCGGTAACCAGAGGACACAGATTTAAGGTGATCGGCAAAAGAACCAGAGGGGAGATGAGGAAACATTTTTTACGCAGCGAGTTGTTCTGATCTGGAATGCGCTGCCTGAAAGGGCGGTGGAAGCAGATTCAATAATAACTTTCAAAAGGGAAATGCTTAGGGATTAATGCTAAAGGGATCAAGGGATATGGGGAAAAAGCAGGAATAGGGTACTGAGTTGGACGATCAGCCATGATCATTTCGAATGGCGGAGCAGGCCCAAAGGGCCGAATGGCCTACTCTTGCTCCTATTTTCTATGTTTCTATGTTTCTATGGAATTGGATAAATACTTGAAGGGAAAAAATTTGCAGGGTTTAAAGGGAAAGAGCAGGGGAATGGGACTAATTGGATAGCTCTTTCAAAGAGCCGGCACAGGCACGATGGGCCAAATGGCCTCCTTCAATGCTGTATCATACTATGAAACTGTAGGCAAAATGCTAGAATCCATTATTAAGGACGTGGTAACAGGGCACTTAGAAAATCATAATATGATGAGGCAGAGTCAAGACGTTATTATGAAAAGGAAATCGTGTTTGACAAATCTGTCAGTGCTGGGGCCTCAACTATTTACAATATCTCTCAATGACTTGGATGAAGGAACAGAGTGTCTTGTGGCCAAATTTGCTGATGATACAAAGATAGGTGGAAAAGCAAGTTGCGATGAGGACACAAAGTGTCTGCAAAGGGATATTGACAGGTTAAGCGAATGGGCAAAAATTTGGCAGATGGAATATAATGTGGGAAAATGTGAAGTCATCCACTTTGGGAGGAAAAATAAAAAAGCAAAATATTATTTGAATGGAGAAATACTACAAAATGCTGTGGTACAGAGGGATCTGGGTGTCCTCATACATGAAACACAAAAAGTCAACATACAGGTGCAGCAGGAAATCCGGATGGCAAATGGAATATTGGCCTTTATTTCTAGGGGGATTGAGTATAAAAGCAGGGAAGTCATGTTACAACTGTACAGGGTGCTGGTGAGACCACACCTGGAGTACTGTGTACAGTTCTGGTGCCCTTATTTAAGGAAGGACATACTTGCATTGGAGGCAGTTCAGAGAAGGTTCACTAGGTTGATTCCGGGTCTGGAAGGGTTGTCTTATGAGGAAAGATTGAACAGGTTGGGTCTATACTCATTGGAGTTTAGAAGAATGAGAGGAGATCTTATTGAAACATACAAGATTCTGAGGGGACTCGATAGGGTAGATGCTGAGAGGATGTTACCCCTCATGAGGGAATCTAAAACTAGGGGGCGTAGTCTCAGAATAAGGGGTCGCCCGTTTAAGACGGAAATGAGGAGGAATTTCTTCTCCCAGAGGGTCGTGAATCTTTGGAATTCTTTACCCCAAAAAGCTGTGGAGGCTGAATCATTGAATACATTCAAGGCTGAGTTAGACAAATTTTTGATCAGCAAGGGAGTCAAAGGATATGGGGAAAGGGCGGGAAAGTGGAGTTGAGGTAAAAATCAGATCAGCCATGATCTCATTAAATGGGGGAGCAGGCTCGAGGGGCCGAATGGCCTACTCCTGCTCCTATCTCTTATGGTCTTATGGTCTATTAGAGTTTTTTGAGAGTGTAACTAGCAGGGTAGATAAAGGGGAACCAGTGGATGTCGTATATTTGGATTTTCAAAAGGCATTCGATAAGGTGCCACATAAAAGGTTGTTACACAAGATAAGGTCTCATGGGGTTGGGGGTAATATATTAGCATGGATAGAGGATTGGTTAACGGACAGAAAACAGAGAGTAGGAATAAACGGGTCATTCTCAGGTTGGCAGGCTGTAACTAGTGGGGTGCCGCAAGGATCAGTGCTTGGGCCTCAGCTATTTACAATCTATATTAATGACTTAGATGAAGGGACCGAGTGTAATGTATCCAAGTTTGCTGACGATACAAAGCTAGGTGAGAAAGTAAGCTGTGAGGAGGACACAAAGAGACTGCAAAGGGATATCGGCAGGTTAAGTGAGAGGGCAAGAAGGTGGCAGATGGAGTATAATGTGGGGAAATGTGAGGTTATTCACTTTGGCAGGAAGAATAGAAAAACAGAATATTTTTTAAAAGGTCTGAGACTAAGAAATGTTGGTGTTCAGAGGGATTTGGGTGTCCTGGTACACGAATCACAGGAAGTTAACATGCAGGTACAGCAAGCAATTAGGAAGGCAAGTGGCATGTTGGCCTTTATTGCAAGGGAGTTAGAGTATAAGAGTAAGGAGGTCTTGCTGCAATTGTACAGGACTTTGGTGAAATCTCACCTGGAGTACTGTGTACAGTTTTGGTCTCCTTATCTAAGGAAGGATATACTTGCCTTAGAGGCGGTGCAACAAAGGTTCACTAGATTAATTCCTGGGATGAGAGGGTTGTCCTATGAGGAGAGATTGAGTAGAATGGGCCCATACTCTCTGGAGTTTAGAAGAATGAGAGGTGATCTCATTGAAACATATAAGATTGTGAGGGGGCTTGACAGGGTAGATGCTGAGAGACTGTTTCCCCTGGCTGGAGAGTCCAGAACTAGGGAGCATAGTCTCAGGATAAGGGGTCGGCCATTTAGGACTGAGATGAAGAGGAATTTCTTCACTCAGAGGGTTGTGAATCTTTGGAATTCTCTCCCCCAGAGGGCTGTAGATGCTCAGTCATTGAGTATATTCAAGACTGAGATTGATAGATTTTTGGGCTCGAGGGGAATCAAGGGATATGGTGGGAAAATGGAGTTGAGGTTGAAGATCAGCCATGATCTTATTGAATGGCGGAGCAGGATCGAGGGGCCGAATGTCCTCCTCCTGTTCCTATGTTATGTGGAGAGACTGGAGAAGCTGGGATTGTTCTCCTTGCAGCAGAGAAGGTGAAGGGGAGATTTGATCGAGGTGTTCAAAATCATGAGGAGTTTTGACAGAGTAAATAAGGAGAAACTGTTTCCAGTGGCAGGAGGGTCGGTAACCAGAGGACACAGATTTAAGGTGATCGGCAAAAGAACCAGAGGGGAGATGAGGAAACATTTTTACACAGCGAGTTGTTCTGATCTGGAATGCGCTGCCTGAAAGGGCGGTGGAAGCAGATTCAATAATAACTTTCAAAAGGGAATTGGATAAATACTTGAGAAAAATATGCAGGGCTCTGGGGAAAGAGCAGGGGAGTGGGACTAATTGGATAGCTCTTTCAAAGAGCCGGCACAGGCACGATGGGCCGAATGGCCTCCTCCTGTGCTGTATGATTCTATGATTCTAACACAAACCAGGAATCAAACCTGCGACCTTTGAACTGAGAGGCTTTTTGGGATTCTCAAAAAAGAGAAAAGATCCAGAATTGTGTCCTGGGAACTCATACAAGGAAAGCAGGGAACGGCAGATGGAAAATCCCTGTGATCTGACATTTTAGCAGAATGGTGCTGTTTCCAGTATCTGGTTTTTCATTCGCTGCAGTATTGTTCGTTGTTTCCAGAATCTATACGAAGCTGTGATTGAAAACCCACCAGCTGGTGTCTGGTACTCAACCTGACACAACTAATAACAATACAGAACACACAGGCTGCCAATCCCAGGAAAATCCAAACAGAGAGAGAGAGCGAGAGACAGAGGGAGAGAGAGAGGGAGACAGCAAGAGATGGGGAGAGAGAGAGAGAGAGAGACGGGGAGAGAGAAAGATAGAGAGAGAGAGATAGAGACAGGGAGAGAGAGATATAGAGAGAGAGCGAGAGATGGGGAGAGAGAGAGAGATATAGAGAGAGAGCGAGAGATGGGGAGAGAGAGAGAGCGAGAGGTGGAAAGAGAGAGAGACAGATGGAGAGAGAGAGCGAGAAACAAGGAGAGACAGAGAGCGCGAGAGACGGGGAGAGAGTGGGACGGGGAGAGAGCACAACAGAGAGAGTGCGACAGAGAGAGTGCGCGACAGAGAGAGTGTACGATGGGGAGAGAGAACGAGTTGGGAAGAGAGAGAGATAGCGACCGACAGAGAAAACGAGACAAGAGACAGAGAGCGAGATATGTGGAGAAAGAGAGGATGGAGAAAGGGAGAGACAGAGACGGAGAGAGAGATTGAGAGAGATGGAGAGATAGAGAGAGACAGAGTGAGAGATGGAGAGAGATGGAGAGAGAGACAGACAGAGAGTGGGAGAGACGAAGAGAGAGAGATACAGGGAGAGAGAGATAGACAGAGAGACAGAGAGAGACAAAGAGAGAGTGGGAGAGATGGAGAGAGATACAGAGAGAGAGAGATATACAGAGATAGAGAGAGGGAGCGAGAGAGAGTCAGAGAGAGATATAGAGAGAGGGACAGAGAGAGAGATATAAAGAGAGAGGCAGAGAGAGAGAGAGAGAGATACAGAGAGAGAGGGAGAGAGAGTGTCGGAGAGAGAGACAAAAAGAGAGAGGGAGAGAGAGAGAGAGTGTCGGAGAGAGAGAGAGAGAGAGACGGAGAGAGACAGTGTCGGAGAGAGAGAGAGTGTGTCAGAGAGAGAGTGCCAGATAGAGAGAGAAGAGCGAGAGAGAGAGGAGAGTGTCGGAGAGAGAGAGGGAGAGTGTCGGAGAGAGAGAGGGAGAGTGTCGGAGAGAGAGAGGGAGAGTGTCAGAGAGAGAGAGGGAGAGTGTCGGAGAGAGAGAGGGAGACTGCTCTGCTGAACGTGTTTACAGGTGAAAGTGATGGGATTTTTCGGTGTTCCTGGGACGAGGGAGAGTGTGAAGAGTGAGATGGACAAGTGGTTGGTCAGATCGAAGGAGCCGTCTCCAAACAGCGGAGGGGGTTCCCAGCTGCTGCGGCAGGGGTTACCCTGAGGTCGTACAGGGGTTGCCAGCTGTGCTTGAAGTCACTCAGCCGTTTCCACAAACCTCTGGGTGACTCACTCTGTCAATATTTTTCTCTGCACCACACTGAGAGGCCTCCTGCACACAGACCAGCCCTTTATTTATGGATTGTTTGCCCTTTTGCGAATGTTCCCGTTCTCTCCAAGTTGCAGAACGGGTAATGTTGATTTTTTTTTTATCATTGAATTAACTGAAACACTCATGGACTGATCGCCTCTCACTCTGAGTCTGTCTGATCCCCCTCTCCCCAACCCCCTCACCCCCGGCTCCTCAGATTCAAACTGAGCCAAGCTCCCATCTACACTGGAATTAAGTCGGGAAAAACCGGGGAACTACAGGCCAGTGAGCCTAACATCAGTGGTAGGAAAATTATTGGAAAAAATTCTGAAGGACAAAATTAGTCTCCACTTGGAGAAGCAAGGATTAATCAGGGATAGTCAACATGGCTTTGTCAAGGGAAGATCATGTCTGACTAATTTGATTGAATTTTTTGAGGGGGTGACTAGGCGTGTGGATGAGGGTAACGCAGTGGATGTGGTATACATGGATTTCAGTAAGGCCTTCGATAAAGTCCCCCACAGGAGACTGGTCAAGAAGGTACGAGCCCATGGAATCCAGGGTGCCTTGGCACTTTGGATACAAAACTGGCTTAGTGGCAGAAGGCAGAGGGTGATAGTCGAAGGTTGTTTTTGTGACTGGAAGCCTGTGGCCAGTGGGGTACCACAGGGATCGGTGCTGGGTCCCTTGCTGTTTGTGGTCTACATTAATGACTTGGATATGAATGTAAAAGGTATGATCAGTAAGTTCGCTGATGATACAAAAATTGGTAGGGTGGTAAATAGCGAGGAGGATAGCCTCAGTCTGCAGGACGATATAGATGGGTTGGTCAGATGGGCGGAACAGTGGCAAATGGAATTTAACCCGGAAAAGTGCGAGGTGATGCACTTTGGAGGGACTAACAAGGCAAGGGAATACACAATGAATGGGAGGACCCTAGGCAAGACAGAGGGTCAGAGGGATCTTGGTGTGCAAGTTCACAGATCCCTGAAGGCGGCGGAACAGGTAGATAAGGTGGTAAAGAAGGCATATGGGATACTTGCCTTTATTAGCCGAGGCATAGAATATAAGAGCAAGGAGGTTATGATGGAGCTGTATAAAACACTGGTTAGGCCACAGCTGGAGTACTGTGTGCAGTTCTGGTCGCCGCACTACAGGAAGGATGTGATCGCTTTGGAGAGGGTGCAGAGGAGATTCACCAGGATGTTACCAGGGCTGGAGCGCTTCAGCTATGAGGAGAGACTGGGAAGATTGGGTTTGTTTTCCTTGGAGCAGAGGAGGCTGAGGGGGGACATGATTGAGGTGTACAAAATTATGAGGGGCACAGATAGGATGGGTACTCAGGAGCTTTTTCCCTTCGTTGAGGGTTCTATAACAAGGGGACATAGATTCAAGGTAAAAGGCGGGAGGTTTAGAGGGGATTTGAGAAAGAACTTTTTCACCCAGAGGGTGGTTGGAGTCTGGAACTCACTGCCTGAAAGGGTTGTGGAGGCAGGAACCCTCACAACATTCAAGAAGCATTTAGATGAGCACTTGAAATGCCATAGCATACAAGGCTACGGACCAAATGCTGGAATATGGGATTAGAGTAGACAGGGCTTGATGGCCGGCGCGGACACGATGGGCCGAAGGGCCTCTATCCGTGCTGTATGACTCTATGACTCTATGACTAATAAAATAGTCAGACACCTTGTTCCCAAACTGCAAAACCACTCGAGGGAATTCGGTGACTGGTCAGTTGTAGGAAGTCAACGGACATTGAGTACAGACTGAGGAAAAGGGAGAGTAACACTGGGAGAGTGACAGAGAGAGTTACAGGGCCATGGGTGAATGACAGAGAGAGTAACAGAGAGAGGGAGTGAGTGACAGAGAGAGTAACAGGATAGGGGGTGAGTGGCAGAGAGAGTAACAGGGACTGGGAGAGTGACAGAGAGAGTAGCAGGGACTGGGAGAGTGGCAGAGAGAGTAACAGGGCCAGGGGTGAGTGACAGAGAGAGTAACACGGATTGGGGGTGAGTGACAGAGAGAGTATCAAGGATAGGGGGTGAGTGACAGAGAGAGTATCAAGGATAGGGGGTGAGTGACAGAGAGAGTAACTGGGAGAGGGAGTGAGCAGGAGTGATTGTGGAATCAGGTGTGAGTGAGAGCAAGAGTGAATGTGGAATTAGGTGTGAGCGTGACCAGGAGTGAATGT